>NC_091454.1:16715260-16817760 GCF_027789765.1 Dendropsophus ebraccatus | reverse complement strand
AAACACCAGGGTGGCCCCTATAAGTCAAAGTCTAACTCTGTTGTGAGTGTAACGACATAAGACAAGGGTTACCAAGGCTAGGAATCCATTCACAGACAGCTGTTTCGGGCTATTTGTCCCTCGTCAGTGTGGAGCAGGATTCTGGTTACCAGGGGCAATGAAAAATAGACTGACTCCCTGAGTTCAGTTATTATTGTGTTTTGTTGGTCTATTTTTCATTGCCCCTGATAGCCAGAACCCTGCTCCACACTGACGAGGGGCAAATACCCCGAAACAGCTGTCCGTGGATGGATGCCTAGCCTTGGTAATCCTTGTCTTATGTCGTTACACTTGTAACAGAGTTAGACTTTGACTTTTAGGGGCCACCCTGGTGTTTCCCTATTTTGGAGTACGTTTCCATGTATTCTCTAAGATCACATCTCTGACATGTTTTGAAGAAGCTGCAGGGTTTAAATGCTGTCCCCCGGGCTACATACTCTGCAGCAATACATGGGGTATATAGATACATTACATGCAGAAATCTAGGTTTCCTATTTGTTAATGAATCCTCAATCAGCAATGTTCTATGGGGGAGATTTATCAAACATGGTGTAAAGTGAAACAGGCCCAGTTGTCCCTAGCAACCAATCAGATTCCATCTTTCATTTTCCAAAGAGTCTGTGAGGAAAGAAAGGTGGAATCTGATTGGTTGCTAGGGGCAACTGGGCCAGTTTCACTTTACACCATGTTTAATAAATCTCACCCTAAATTCTGTGACTGATTATAATCACCACTCTGCTGTAATAACATTACTAGCCAGTCTGGCGCTCCAAGAGTCACTGCTAGTCCATTCAGATTGGAGCTTTGAGAATCCAGCACTTCAGGTCACAGGGGGTCTTAGTAGTTGGCCCCCATACATCTGAGTGTTATCCCTCTTATCTAATATGGATAAGTTTATATTTACCCCCTGAGAACTATTTGTAATTGTTTTGTTTGCGGACTTTGGGATAACAACCATAAACCATCACCAGACAAACAACTTCCTGCAGTGACTCTCCGCACTCCGTACACACCATTGTTTTGGCATTAGAACAAAAATACAATTCTCAATCTCAAGGAAAAGCCACCGGGACCTTCCATTATTGTTTGAGTTATCTCTATGGCTCTCCTGTCATCAGCTCTGAGAAGGTTCCCTCCATTGTCTAGGACTGTAAACATTGGGATAAGGCCTCCTCCTCCAGGATGATGGGATAAGGCCTCCTCCTCCTCCAGGATGATGGGATAAGGCCTCCTCCTCCTCCATGATGATGGCATCAGGCCTTCTCCTCCATGATGATGGGCTCAGGCCTCTTCCTCCATGATGATGAGATAAGGCCTCCTCCTCCTCCAAGATGATGGGACGAGGCCTCCTCCTCCTCCATGATGATGGGATAAGGCCTCCTCCTCCATGATGATGGGATAAGGCCTCCTCCTCCATGATGATGGGATAAGGCCTCCTCCTCCATGATGATGGGATCAGGACTCCTTTTCCTCCATGATGATGGGATCAGGCCTTCTCCTCCATGATGATGGGATAAGGCCTCCTCCTCCTCCATGATGATGGGATCAGGCCTCCTCCTCCTCCTCCATGATGGGATAAGGCTTTCTTCTCCTCCATGATGATGGGATCAGGCCTCCTCCTCCTCCTCCATGATGATGGGATCAGGCCTCCTCCTCCATGATGGGATAAGGCTTTCTTCTCCTCCATGATGATGGGATCAGGCCTCCTCCTCCTCCATGATGATGGGATTAGGCCTCCTCCTCCATGATGATAACTAGGATCTCCCACAGTTTACAGTCCACATTTCTTCTCGACTTGGCTGCAAAACCTTAAATAAGGATTTGTTTAGCCAGAAGGATAGAAATAGATGGCAGGAACCCTGCAAGGTGGTGATACAACATCAGTAGCTATTCCTGTAGAAGGTGCAAACATCTATGGCCGACCAGTAGACCACAAGTCAAACTGAGGACCACGTATATCCTAGAGCTGACTAGTTATTATCATAGGGGATGTGCAAAGTAGCAACTCATGCCCTATTCAGGGTGCAACAAGTAACCAGTGGGGCCCAAAGTCAAACTTGTCATGGAGCCACCATGACCACCTTCAGGAGTGAGCGAGTCCAGGCTGAATTATTTCGGTCTTCACTCTGTCTTTTGGGTCTTTTTGGCCTTAACATTTTTCCCTCAATTTGCGTCATCTCCCAAGTTCAGACACCCATAATAGTAACTGCACTGTACGGGCCCTTTTATCCCTACTCTAAGGATAGCCCATCAATGACTGATTGAAGGTCCCTAAAAGTTAGGCCCTAAGGATTGTCCATTAATAAATAATTGGTGGAGGTCCATAGGGGTCGGACCCTAAGGATAGTTCATCATCGAGTGATTGGTGAAGGTCCATAGGGGTCAGACCATAAGGACAGTCCATCTTCGAGTGATTAGTGAAGGTCCATAGGGGTCGGACCCTAAAGATAGTCCATCTTCGAGTGATTGGTGAAGGTCCATAGGGGTCGGACCCTAAGGATAGTCCATCTTCGAGTGATTGGTGAAGGTCCATAGGGGTTGGATCCTAAGAATCATCCATCAATGAGTGATTGGTGGAGTTCCACAGGGGTCAGGCCCTAAGGATCATCCATCAATGAGTGGTTGGTGGAAGCACCTGGTGATGTGACCTTGGAGTGATTAGAGTGACTGAAGTGAAGTACCTATAGGAGTGATTAGTGGAGGTCTCTGGTGGTTGATAACTGTTGGCCAATAGTTATCTCTTTCTCTCTCGTCATACCCACACACGTAAACATTCGGCACATTCTCTATGGGGAGGTGCTTTAGCGGTGGCTTATTTCTCCAAGCACAAAGGGGGTCAGGCAGTAATATTCCATCACGCTTGATCCTTATCTCCACCAACATCATCTGTCAGTGGAGCCTCGGGAGAACCCCCCCCCCCCCCCCCCCCCCCCCCCCCCCAAACACTTTATACGCGGGTAAGGGGTTCAGCCTACATAAGTATCAATGTGTTTTACCAAAAAAAAACCTTTAAGATAATATTATGGAAAACCAAAGTTTATGGGAAATGGCACACTCAGCTCAGCTACATTCTTGTATGGGTTTCCCAAAAGTGTTTAAAGCTTATTATTCAGTAATTGTGGGATGAGGGGAAGTATCTAGGATATCCTGTGATGTCACACCTTCTCCGTAATCAGCGGCTCCTCGACCCGGGCAATCCCCTCATTGTTTGTGATTAAAGGAGAAGAGGACATTCCGGGATTCCAGAGACATGACCGCTATGTAAAGTTATGTGGTCAGTAGGACAAATAATTAGACAAAAACGTTTATCGGAAAAAGGGTAAAAATATGTATACAAATCTGAGTACAAAAAAGTGTTGTCAGGGTCTAGTATATGGAGCCCCCTATAAATTCATATCCAGATCACACACACCATTATTACTATACTGTTAGTAAATAAAAAGACTTTACAAACACAATATAACCCCATACAGTGGTAAAGAATACTATACAGTGATTACAGTACAGTTACCACCAGTGACTCACAGGGAGCGTCTTTTCTCTTCACTTGTTGTTCACTTTCTTTTTTACTTGTCTGCCCAGCCCAGACAACCTCAATTTCTTTCAGCTTTCTTTATTTTTTCCTAGTATATAGGTGCACAGTAGATAGATTGCCCCAGTAAATAGGTGCACAGTAGGTAGTTTTCTAGTACACTGGTATCCCAGTAGAGTAGGATTTTTTTCCATTATATAGGTGCCCCAGTAGGTAGATTCCCCCAGTATATAGGTGCCCCAGTAGGTAGTTTACCTTGGTATATAGGTGTCCAGCAGGTAGTTTCCCTTAGTATATAGGTGTCCAGTAGGCAGTTTTCCCTTAGTATATAGGTGTCCAGTAGGTAGTGTCCCTTAGTATATAGGTATCCAGTAAGTAGTTTCTCCCAGTATATAAGTGCCCACCAGGTAGTGTCTCCCAGTATATAGTTACTCCATTAGGTAGTTTTCCCAATATATAGGTACCCAGGAGGTATTTTCCACAGTAAATGTAGGCCCCCAGTAGATATTTTTTCCAGTACATTGGTATCCCAGTAGGTAGTTTGCCCCAGTATTTAAGTGCCCACCAGGTAGTTTCCCCAAGTATATAGGTGCCCACTAGGTAATTTCCATAGTATATAGGTGGCACTCTAGGTAGTTTTCCCAGTATATGCGTGCCCCAGTAGGTATTGTTCCCAATATATTTAACACCTAAGTAGGTAGTTTCCTCAGTATATAGGAACCCCAGTAGGTGGTTTCCTTGGTATATAGGGACCCCAGTAAGTAGTTTCCTCGGTATATAGGGGCCCTAGTACCTAGTTTCCTCAGCATACAGGGGACCCAGTACGTAGTTTTCTCAGCATATAAGGGCCCCAGTATGTAGTTTCCTCAGTATATAGGGGCCCCAGTATGTAGTTTCCTCAGTATATAGGAACCGCAGTACATAGTTTCCTCAGCATATAGTTTCCTCAGTATATAGGCGCCCCAGTACATAGTTTCCTCAGTATATAGGCGTTCAACGTTTCCAAATGTAAAATAATGCACTTGGGGAGGAGGAATCCTCTATCCGAGTATCACATCGGCAGTACTGTGTTGGAAAAGACTTCAGAAGAGAAGGATTTAGGGGTAGTGATTTCTGACAGCCTTAAAATGAGTCACCAGTGCAACCAGGCGATGGGGAAAGCTAATCGTATGCTGGGGTGTATAGCTAGAGGTATAACCAGTAGGAAGAGAGAGATTGTGATCCCGCTGTATAGAGCTCTGGTGAGGCCACATCTGGAATACCGTGCCCAGTTCTGGAGACCTCACCTAAAAAAAGGACATTGATAAAATAGAACGGGTCCAAAGACGGGCTACAAAAATGGTGGAGGGTGTGAGGCATAAACCATATCAGGAAAGACTTAAGGATTTGAATCTGTATAGTCTGGAGGAAAGAAGAGAAAGGGGGGACATGATTGAAACCTTTAAGTATGTTAAAGGAATAAACAAGGTTCAGGAGGGAAGTGTGTTTTTAGTAAAAAAAAAACTGAGCTCAAGAACAAGAGGACACAGTGAGAGATTATCTGGGGGAAAATATTATTTTACTGAAAGAGTAGTAGATACCTGGAACAAACTTCCAGCAGAGGTGGTTGGTAAATCTACAATAACAGAATTTAAACACGCCTGGCATATACATATATCTATCCTAAGATAATAAGAAAGAAAATACTAAAAGGGCCGACTAGATGGACCCAGTGGTCTTTTTCTGCCGACAATCTTCTATGTTTCTATGAGTGTTGTTTCGAATTGTAAAGCGGCAGTCAACCCCTGAGCAAGTACAAAGTGTTAAAGGTTTATGCCTGGACAACCCCTTTAATTCCTGGTTTAACAGAAGGATTCGCTGGCACATTAATCATTGAATAAAACCAAATACACATACTGGGGACTAAAGCCCATAGCACAGATTCCTTTCTAAAAGGGCAGAAATACAGCTATGCTGGTGACTACAGAACAATGCTGCCAGTCAGACTGGAGAGGATATGCCCTTTAAGAAGGAAAAAACATAGGAAAATGTGAAGGGCACTTAGAGAATGAATGTCTGCAATGAACGGCATGTACTGTATACAGTGTGCTGCAGGAGCCCAGAAACATACAACACTCCGGAGCCAAGTACAGAGTCTAAAATTATTTCAAAACTCACATTATGGAACGGGTGAAAGTGCTTTGGATTTCCTCATAGACTTAAAGGAATTTTCCAGATTAAAAAGAAAAAAAAAAAAAATCAGCTACTATGTTATGACTAATACCTGAGAGGGGCAGATTATGGCTTCTTTGCGGCAAGCCACACCCCCTAAGGCCCTGGACTAGGCAAAACATAATGTACTGGCTCTTCTTAATGCATTGGGATGTTGCACATAAAGCAATGTACATTTGGCTATGTTCACACAATGTCTCTTTTTGGGGGGGATGGACGACGTTTTGGCGCCAAAATGACATCCATAAAAAAAAAATAATAATTTAAAAAAAAAGTGAAATGGCCAGAAAAAAAAAAAGAACATAGCCTTTGGCTGCATAGCCAGTAGAGGATTTCAAGGCTTTTTCATAGGATAGATGTCCATAGGTGGCACTAGAGAGAAAGTCTTCTTCCCTCTGGAGGAGAGCTAATTTGCATACATCTTCCCAGAATGCACTGCCTGCAAGTCTACACCACCTGGATCTCCTCAATGAGAACAGGTACCTCAATCACTATTAGCGTATACAGGAAAGAGATGATTTGAAGTTCTGTTCTAACACCTATAACAACATATTCGGGAGATATGGTGGACAATAACGAATATAAAAGTACAGTATCAACTGCTGTATGTCCTGCAGGAAGTGGTGTATTCTTTCCAGTCTGATACAGTGCTCTCTGCTGCCACCTCTGTCCATGCCAGGAACTGTCCGAAGCAGGAAAGGTTTTCTATGAGGATTTACTACTGCTCTGGACAGTTCCTGACATGGACAGAGGTGGCAGCAGAGAGCAGTGTGTCAGACTGGAAAGAATACACCACTTCCTGCAGGATATACAGCAGCTGATAAGTACTGGAAGTCTTGATATTTTTAAACAGAAGCAATTTACAAATCTGTCACTTCTTACACCAATTGATTGAAAATTTTTATATATTTTTTTCCCCACGGTTCCCCTTTAAATGGAAACATTAGAAATCTGCAGAACTTGTCACTATGTGCAGTTTCCACTTAAACTGGACAAACCTGAACTCTTGAGGGCAATAAACTTTTATCTTTGCCAGAATAAAAATAGAGCTGCCATATGTAGATGTCTGTTCATTAAGTGTTAACCTTGCACACAGATTCCAATGTCAGATTGCAGCTGCAACACACCAGATGTGAATAGAGGCTGAGAAATATGGAAAAAACAACCTCCAGAAATCCAGACTTTTCTAGCAACAGCGCCACTCTTGCCCATAGGCTGTGACTGGTATTACAGCTCCAATGAAAGTGGTAATAGAACACGTAGCTCACAAATAAGAGTGGAGCGATTTGTGTTATTTAAAAAAAAAATACAATTCCATTAAAAATCTCACAAATCTTATTAAAATGAGCCACGTTTATTTACACAAACATGAAACAACATTTTTACACCAATCATGAAAAAAAAAAATGAATGTACAAATGGATCTTATTATCTGAGAATAAAAAAAATCTGTTGTTCAAAGAGATACATTCGGAAAGAACAGTTTCACTTAAAGGGATCTTTGCCCAATTTTTCACGGTTGGTAAAAATCCCTTTTAAAAATTTTAAAATTACTGGTAAATAGTAAATAAGAAAATAGAACAAAGTTTGATAATTGGGTTCCTTTACTTACAGAGATATTGGAAATGTGGAATTTGTTGTGGCGGCCATTTTTTTTTTTTAAGTGAGACGGGAAGTGCAGCCCTATTGCCAACTTAGATTCGTAAAAAGTTATATGAACAAAATGACGGTTCTTATATCAGTTTAGGAGAACACAGTACAAACGTGACTACTAGTATGGCTGCACTTCCTGTTAACACTTCCAAAATGGCTGCCACCACTAAAGGGAGGGAACATGCCAATATCTTCCTACAGGTAAGAAAAAGAACAACTAAACTTTGGCTTCTGCTTTAAACTTTAAATTACTAAAATTTGACAACATTTTGGCATGGAGTTTAAATTCATTTAAGCACGGTATTTTTGGAGGAAATTGGGATCCATGAACTGGGCCACCGACTGAGCCCCCAATTCCACCACACAACGTTTCAGGACTCCGGAAGGTATTCTTCTCGTTTACAAGGGAGAATATGGAGCTTAAGGGTGCGTTCACACGTACAGGATCTGCAGCAGATTTGATGGCCCATTAATTGATTTGCTTCAAATCTGCACCATCAAATCTGCTGCAGATCCTGTACGTGTGAACGCACCCTTATGGAGATAAATCGAACCTGTTGTTTAAGGTGACTTACTAGGGATAAGCTGTCCTGTGTGTCCATGAGGATAAGCACTATATCTGACCATTACTTATATACAGATTTCTTCTCTTCAGGTTGTTTAGCTGTTTCTCTATGCAGTGTACTCCCCCTCTCAGCTTCCTCCATAAACTTGTAATCAGATCCCTGAGCTAGCTACAAGTCATAACAAAAGTAGATAAAAGTTTAGTAAAGGGGGGTTAGGCTTAATAAAAGGAAGCATTTTGTCTGATAAGATATATTACAAAGTTTCTTATAGCTGCTTTTACTATTGGTCTATGCAAGGTTTGCCGAAACTGCAGGGCCTAATTAACGTACTATTGCAAACAAACAGTGTACCATGGGGTTTGTAAGGAGGCACAGCCTGAAAGCTTGATAACATAAGGAAGCATTTTTATCTGATAAGATTACAAAGTTTCTTATATTCTCTTGTACTATTGATCTTTGCAAAGATTGCCCCGGAGACCCTGCACTAAGCAGAAAACTGAGGTTTTTTTAGAAAAACTCCTGTAAACTGCATGTAATAAATTAGACAGATACCCAATGTTGCCCAGTAACATAGGCCGCAGAAAATCATTGACTATACAGAACCTCCACTGCTGTCGGCATTTGTCAACATTCCCAGTTTTTGGGAGAAAACCCTGGAAATCAGACCAAAAATAGGGCATCCTGTAAATAAACTCCACCCAAAAGGTGGGTGGTTTATGGGCAGGTGAGTTTGGGGTGTTCCCAGTAGTGGTGTGTAAAGATTTTTTTTTTTTTTTTGCATTTCGATGAATTGACTACAATGCAACATCTGCTTTCATCCAGAAACAGCGCCCCACACCTGTGCTCAGGTTGCATGTGGTATTACAACCATGTGGAGCTGCAATACCACAAATAAACTGAAGATGAGTGGCGCTGTTTCTGGAAGAAAGCAGCTATGTTTTTCTAATCCTGGATTTTTCTCTTCATCTATTACTTTGGCCATTGTTTTCATTTTTTGTTTTACTTTTACAGCTTACACTATGCAATAAAAAAAAAAACTTTCCTGTCCATACAAATTTTCATTTTTTCATACAAAACTTTAAAATAAAATTTACAAATGCAATGATACCAGTTTCATGTAAAAAAAAAATTCTGCCCATGTTAAAAAAAAAAAAAATTCTTTATTTTTTCACTGAAGCTTTTTTTTTTTTTTATTTAAACCATTTTATTTTACACTTTGTTGGTCCCACACGGGGACCTGAACACAACATTGCATATATAAATTACACCACAATACTCATGCAGTGCAATGTATGATGCTGCTGGAGAGTTATAACTTTTTTTTTTTTTTTCTAAATTTTTAATAAAAAGAAGGTATTTTACCTATAATATATAAAGAGGGTGTGATAAGGGAACAGCGGATTCACCTCAATCACATATACTCTGTTTTATGTTAGACAATGTTATGCACATATGAAGAGTTGCACCAAGGACACCTAACATTTAAAAAGGAGAAAAAAAAAAACCCCAAAAAACTCCACAACCCAACAATTTAGTCTTGTAACGAAAAATCAAATGGTTCAAAGTCTCTTCGGAAGGCCTTGACCTGGCTTTCCTCCTCGTCTTGGCTGAGCTTACACGCCCTCCAGTCGGCCCGGGTGGGTATATTCAGGATGGCTTCACTGGCTAATACTTCCCTGTAGTTAAAAGGAAAAGAGTAAATGAGATTTACCCTGCCGATCTGCAGAGAAAGAGCTGGGTGTCTGCAGTTCAGGTCACATTGATGTAAATGAGATCAGAGCTGCAGTAATCCAGAATGGCCACTATACCATGTATGGCGCTGTCTACTTACAGCTCAGTTGCTCTGTATATGCCAGCGCTTTGGCTTAGGCAAACAGATGGTTGGCAGGGGTGCAGGGGATGGAGCTCGACAATTAGATATGGGTTTTCCACTCAAACATAGCAAAAGTTATATTGCTGCCCATGGTGAGACTAACAATTCTTTCCATACTTGTTATCATCTATTCAGTCTCTTTCCCCCAGTTCTGAGCTGCTGCTTTCTGCTGAAAACACAAAAATCTGTGTGTGAGCTTTTATTTCTGTCTCCCCCCTCCTCCCTTCTGAGACAGCTGATGTAAACAAGTCCCTGGTGGCTGTACCTGCAACACTGTAGTTTCTGGGAGGATTAATAAGAGGTCACGTTGCTGATGAATTCACTGTGATTAACCCCCCCAGCATTACAAAGCAACAATATTGCAGATAAAGCCAGCCAGGGACTTATTTACATCAGCCGTCTCAAAAGGGAGGGGGAGGAGGAGAGAGAGAAAAGCTCACACAGATTTTTGTGTCTTCAGCAGAAAGCAGCAGCTCAGAACTGGGGGAAGGAGACTGGATAGATAACAAGTATGGAAGGAATTGTTAGTCTCACCATGGGCAGAAACATGTGAAAAAGTTCTGTTTGGGTGGAATACTCCAACAACTAAGAATGTAAGGAAGGGAAATGCAGAGATTAGAGGTGTACTGGATGGGGAAGGAGACTGTTCTGAGCACAAAGGAAATATGCAGGGAGGTGTAGAGGTATTGATCAGGCTCAGGACGTGGACTCAGAAACATGCTAGGAATTGTATAGGGTGGGTGCAAAGCACAGTGCATTCTGGGATTTGTAGGAAATGGCTGCCTACGCAACTACGGACACCTAACTGGGATGGATCAGTGCACGCTGGCAGGATAGGGAGACCAAAGAGCATGAAACACAGATTAAATGATTGCATAGTAATACCAAATCCCTAGGGGGTGATTTATCAAACATGGTGTAAAGTGAGACTGGCTCAGTTGCCCCTAGCAACCAATCAGATTCCACCTTTCATTTTCCAAAGAGTCTGTGAGGAATGAAGGTGGAATCTGATTGGTTGCTAGGGGCAACTGAGCCAGTTTCACTTTACACCATGTCTAATAAATCTCCCCCTTAGTGTTCAGCTTCCAGTCTCCTTATAACTCTACTTTTCTACCTTCCAAACTGCAAAGGAAAATTCTTCTTAATCCTGTGAAAAAGTTTTTCTCCGTTGTCCAATTCGACGTAAAAATACGGGGTCCCAGGCTGTACAATCTACAAAAAAATAAATAAATATCAAATGACGTGACCAGACTACAGGTCACATGGTCGGCCTTTTGTGTGGTCAGGATGTAATACTCCATTTCCCCTGCACAGGCCGCTGTCAGTCATCAGCAGGGACCTCCCACTTACACACCTGCTTAATGTCCGTGTGCTGCGGGATTTCCAGCAGCTCCATGTTCTGCTCCTGGGCTTGCACTATAAAGGACTCTTTAATGTCTTCTGTGGTGCAACAGGTTAAAGGCAGCGGGACCACCTGGCAGAGAGATGTAACAAGGGGTTAATATGGTGAGGAGGTATTAGAGTGAGTGACTACTCTGCCTCCCCATGTCCACCTGCAGTGAAACCGCTCCACTAAAACTTAAAAAGGTGTTATCCCAGTAATAGGAAACCATTAGGAAAACAGCGCCACCCTTGCCCTCAGGTTGAGTGTGGTATTGCACCTTGGTTTCATTCACTTCAATGGAGCTGAGCTGCAATACCACATTCATACTGAGCACACGAGTGGAGTAGCACCTTTAACAAGAAGGGTGGAGTACCCCTTTAAGTTATTACACACAACAGCACTCCAAGCCAGATGCTACATGTCTGCAGACAGTAAAATGTCTTCTCTGCTCCGGGACCGCAGGAAGTTTACAGCCGACGTTGGCAGACACCCCGGGCAATGTGAATCACCGCACATAGTAAAAATAGCAGCACAACCACTGGATTTAAAGTGGAATATGTGAGGTCAGAAATCTCTGCTGCTCTCTTCTTAAAGGAGAACTCCATAAAGCGTTCCAGGCCTAGCGCAGATTGGTGTATTTAGTCATCACTGGGAGCGTTCATCCCTCAGACCGGTCAAGTCATCACATAAGGCAGGAGAACCTGACTATACAGACTTAAACTAATGAGATGTAATGAGCTGTTAGAGCGGAACCAGAGAGAGAGAGCACAGAGCTGGACGTGACCTCTCCACATTCACGGCCGCCCTTATTATCTATGTGACGTCATCAGACTCATCCGCAATATAGACGGAGGAGCCTCTGCAATAACATCACAATGGCCGGAGATTATATAGTAATTGCTCTAGATTATTTAAAGGGATCTTTAAAGGGGTATTCCGACATAAACCTAACTGGTCCGACTATCCACAGGACAAGTGACAAATCAAAGATCGGGGTGGGTCTGACCTCTGTACCCCCAGATCGGCCCACCTGGCGCCTTTGTTTTGGCGCTAGAGCAGCACGTGACCTGCGGCTCTAGTCACTCTCTATGGAGCCACTGAAAGAGCAGAGCGCTGTACTTGGCCGCACCCATATTCAAAACAAAGGAGCCAGGGGGCCGTTGTCCCTTATGGTAGGGGTGGGGGTGGATGCAATACATCCACTAGACCAGCAGGTGATGGGTTTTAAACCCATTTAAATGCCGCTGTAAGGGTCCATTTACACAGAAAGATTTGAAGCCAAAGCCAGAAACAGACTAAACAGATTTCTCCTCTTTTCAAATCCATTCCTAGCTTTGGCTTCAAATCTTTGGCAGATAATCTTTGTTTAAATGGACCCTTAGTTTTGACAGGGGCATTTAAAGCGACTCTGTAGCGGCATGTTGCCACCCCTAAAGCGGCAGTACAAAGTCTGCTATTGGCCTGCGATGGCTAACAGCATTGGCTTCCAGCTTCTGATTAGTGACCCATCGGCATACAGGGTTAAGGGGGTTCTCTTGCGGAAAAAATTCTTTCAAATCAGCTGCTGTATGTCCTGCAGGAAGTGGTGTATTCTTTCCAGTCTGACACAGCGCTCTCTGCTGCCTCCTCTGTCCATGTCAGGAACTGTCCAGAGCAGTAGCAAATCCCCATAGAAAACCTCTCCTGCTCTCGGCAGTTCCTGACATGGACGGAGGTGGCAGCAGACTGGAAAGAATACACCATTTCCTGCAGGACATACAGCAGCTGATAAGTACTGGAAGATTGGAGATTTTTTTTTAAAAAGTAGTAAATTACAAATCTGTGAAACTTTCTGATACCAGTTCATTTGAAAGAAAAAGATTTTCGCCAGAGTACCTTTTAAAAAGGGTAGACTAGTTGGTATCATAAGGTGCAGAGTACGCTAACATTCTCCGCACCATAGAGGATAGATGAGAACACATTACCCGTCCCTCAGGACCAATTTGCTGCCGGGATTGTCTTGAATGAGCCCTAGTGACCCATTAGAGCTCAGATAATAAAGCGGCTGCCACCTTTAGCTTAGGACCGAAGGGAGCAAACCATGTACCTCATCTTGCCCCATTTCAAGGGGCGATTCATAGGAACCTAGTGTCCTAGTAACGCATCCTGTATCCTAGTAGTTCACCAATTATTTTTTTTTTTTATTTCAAATCAACTGATGCCAGAGATTTGTAATTTACTTCTCTTTAAAAATCTGAAGTCTCCCAGTACTTATTAGCTGCTGTATGTCCTACACAGGAAGTGGTGTATTCTTTCCAGTCTGACACAGTGCTCTCTGCTGCCACCTCTGTCCATGTCAGGAACTGTCCAGAGCAGGAGAGGTTTTCTATGGGGATGTCTCCTGCTCTGGGCAGTTCCTGACATGGACAGAGGTGGCAGCAGAGAGCACTGTGTCAGACTGGAGAGAATACACCACTTCCTGCAGGACATACAGCAGCTGATAAGTACTTGAAGACTTGAGATTATTTAATAGAAGTAATGTACAAATCTGTATAACTTTCTGATAGCAATTGATTTGAATTTTTTTCCGCTGAACTACCCCTTTAAGCCATTAAACTTTCAAAGAACTTCTGAAGCCCGCCCCTTCTTGTGGTGAACCATAAGCCGCCGCCGTACTTGCAGCTGAAGGTGCTGACTCCTGTAGTTCCTCTCGAACATCACGTATCGCTTCCCCTTTGACTTGTAAAACTTCTTCAGGGAGGCTTTGTACTTCTCACACTCTTCAACCACGTCGGAGGAGAGGTCCACCATGGCCTGGTAGTGTCCGATGGGCAGGATGAGGACGTGGTCCGACGTTAGGCCGCCCTTGGCCAGAGCCACGTAGCACTGGAAGAAGAAAGTCAACGATGTTAACTTTATGTAGTGGTCACCATTAATGTGCGGGGGGCAAGCCCTTTAGGTGAATTAAAGGGATTATCCATATATGCAAAGGTGGAAGTTCACTTTAAAGTGTCACTGTGTTGTTTCTTTTTTTTGCAGAAATCAATAGTCCAGGCAATTTTGAAAAACTTTTTAATTGGGTTTATTAGGCAAATATGCCATTATCTGCATTCAAAAAGACTTTCCCCAGGTCCCTCCCCCCCCTCCTCTCTCATTCACTGCTCATTATCAGGAAATCTCGACTCTTTTACATCAGTTGGGCCCTGTCTGTTCTATGGAGAGGGGAGGGGGAGATTAGTTGCCAGCAGAGAACAAAGGATTACACAGCGGGACCTGTGTGAAAGCCGGTATTCAGAGGTCAGTGCTGACTTCAGAGGAGATAGGCCAGTGATGTAGCTGTAAATTAACTCTTTGTTGTCCTGTTTTGGTGCCTCATCTCCCTCCACCCCTCCCCTCTCCATAGAGAACAATGAAAACAGGGGGGAGAGCTCAAACTGCTTTTTCATGATAAAAATGCATTTTTCGGCTAATAAACCCACTTAAAAAAAGTTTCTTAAAATCGCCTGGACTATTGATTTCTGCAAAAAAAAAAATTAAATTTAAATGACAGTGACACTTAAAGCAAATTAAAAGGGATTGTCCATATATGCAAAGGTGCGAGATCACTTTAAGTCCTCGTTAAAAACCTCTTCCATGGCCGAGCTGTGTAACAAACAAAAGTGACGTCAGGGGAAATGTGTCAGCCTTCTGTGAATACCCAGCAGCGGCCGGGGCAATGTTACTGCAGATACAATTATCAGGAGATCAGCACAGGAGGAGCGATAACAAGTGCACCGCGCATACCCAGGAGATATACCACCTCTGTAGGTCATGGCATTTAAACGGTTAACTGATTTCACAACGGCCACTACTCAATGGCTCATAAGAGTCGCTGCGTGTGAGGCCCAGGGTTATAGTTTAAAAAAAAAAATTATTAATTTTTATAATATTAATATATATATATATATATATATATATATATATATATATATATATATATATATACACACACACACACACACACACCTTTTTATTTTTTTTATTATTATTAAAAAAAAGTTATAAAAAATTTAACTTCTTGATCTGGATGTTCTTTGCCTATAATACTCACATGTTCCCCAATACTGACCACCAGATGCTTCTCCACCTCAGGACTGGCCAGACAGAACCAGCAGGGCCCAGTTGGCTGAGCTGTGAGACAGAAGAGACAGAGGTTTATAACTTTGGTTATAATACACTGTGTACATACATTACTGACCCTGTACTGATCCTGAGTTACATCCTGTATTATACTCCGGAGCTGCACTCACTATTCTGCTGGTGGGGTCACTGTGTACATACAGTACATTACTGATCCAGAGTTACATCCTGTATTATACTCCGGAGCTGCACTCACTATTCTGCTGGTGGGGTCACTGTGTACATATATTACATTACTGATCCTGTACTGATCCTAAGTTACATTTCTGGAGTATAGTACAGGATGTACACAGGCAGAATAGTGAGTGCAGCTCTGGAGTATAATACAGGATGTAACTCAGGATCAGTAATGTAATGTATGTACACAGTGACCCCACCAGCAGAATAGTGAGTGCAGCTCTGGAGTATAATACAGGATGTAACTCAGGATCAGTACAGGATCAGTAATGTAATGTTTATACACAGTGACCCCACCAGCAGAATAGTGAGTGCAGCTCTGGAGCTCATGTGTCATATGCAAATCTAGGATCAGTTTCTGTTCTATGTTAGGACATCCAGTTCGTTAGAATAACTGAGATTAACCCCGTGTGCACTCAGCCTTATATCTCAGTAACTTCCCCTTTTATCTTGTGCTTTATATTTCGGCACAGGGACGCTCGGTGACTCACGGTGCTTCTTCGGCTGTTTGCCATGCTGCCCTCCCCTCCCGTCCGAATGACGTTTCTTCCCCTGCTGCTTATTCAAGTCGAAGAAAAATTGCTGAGCCGGCTCGTCCTGCGGAGATTGGAGAAATGAAGTGATTAGCGGCGTCTGTAACAGTGAGAATAATCCGCATTACACCTGTAATTAGGCAAAATGTCTGAACAACACTGAGACCATCAGGGAGGGAGGGAAGCCTCATGGGTAACTAGATGCTGTGTCACTACAGCGTGGGGGGGACCTTCTGGGAAGTCAGGGAAAAGTCAATTAGAACTGCTGGGTAATGAGCAGAGATGAATGAAGACGCTGAGCAGAAGCCACTCTGAGCTTAGAGAGTGGAGGACTGCCATCTAGTGGTGGACTGTGGTATATCCAATGTATATTAATAGCAGAACAAAGTGTAACTCACGCCATCTAGTGGCGGAAAAGGGTAAATTACAAACATGACCACAAGCATTTCTGGAACACACTAAAATTAGCCATAAAGCTAAGGAAACATGCTGGTACATCACCCAGCACGCTTCCCAAACATCCCCCTGTACATACAGACCGCAAAGTTAGTTTTATAACATCCCACGCTCTATGTAAATTACCAGCCAAGTAGTCTTGGTGGGCGGGGGGCTTGCTCAAGTAGTCACGGTCCGGCGCGGTAATCACGCCCCTCTGGGCGTATTGGAAAGCGCTGCATGCTGACGTCACTTGGGGGGGGGGGGGGGGACATTAAGCATCCCGAGAAGCTTCTCGGGATGCATGGATCACTTTGATGTTCCGCCCGCGCTGTGAGTGGGTGGAACATTAAAGTGAGCAGAATGTAGGAGCAGGACCTGTCAGCATCCTGCTCCAACATTCACTCCCATAGGCCACCGGCACGTGACCTCTCCAGCAGGCGCGATGATGTGACGTCATCACGCCTGCCGGAGGTCCCGTCCCTGCGGCTCGCAAGATGGAGCCAGAAGAGGAGGAAGAGCTGCTGCCTGCAGCCCGGATTAGGTGAATAGGATATTTGTTTTTTTAGGGGCACCTCTGGGGGCATTATTAGTTCATGGGGGTACCTCTGGGGGCATTATTAGTATATGGGGGCATTATTAGTTCATGGGGGTACCTCTGGGGGCACTATTAGTATATGGGGGCATTATTAGTTCATGGGGGCACCTCTGGGGGCATTATTAGCTCATGGGGGCACAGCAGGGGATCCTACATATAGGGGGCATCCCACATTCCTACTCGCTTTACTGCACATAACACCAAACAGCGCAGTTACTTTGTGAGCCTACAGGAGGGAGAAAGGAAAGGAAGTTGCTAGAAATGTACGTCACATGTGAGTCACTGTATGACTGTTTTCTTTTTTTGTAGAACATTTAGTAGGGGTGCCCCAAGGTAATTTTTTTTTCCAAGGGGTGCCCCGAGGTGGAAAAGGTTGGGAAGCACTGCACTATGGTGAGAGACCTGCACATACATATTGCTGGGGGTTTAGTGATACAGCTGTGATCCCCACGGATACAAATCCCATGTGGTAACAGTATACTTTCCTTAAAGGGATAAATGAATTTAGAAAGCTTAAAAGGAGAAGTCCAGTGAAAATTTTTATTAAAGTATTGTATTACCTCCCAAAAATGATACAAATCCCCAATATACACTTATTATGGAAAATGCTTATAAAGTGCTTTTTTCCCTGCACTTACTACTGCATCAAGGCTTCACTTCCTGGATAACATGGTGATGTCACTTCCTGGATAACACGGTGATGTCACTTCCTGGATAACATGGTGATGTCACGACCCGACTCCCAGAGCTGTACTGGCTGTGGCTGCTGGAGAGGATGATGGCAGGGGGATGCTTAGTGTCCCTGTTTCCCATAATAAGTGTATATTGGTAATTTGTATGAGTTTTGGGGGGCAATACAATACTTTAATAAAAATTTTCGCCGGACTTCTCCTTAAGTGTTCCGATTACAATCTATTAATAACCTATCCTCAATATCAAACACCCGACACCCCCACTGAGCCGCAGTAATCGGTGTGGCCACTACACAATGAATGGCGCCGCGTTACCTCCTCCAAAGCCTTAGTTCTTGAAGTCTTCTTATCCTCTTTCCCCGATTTCCTATACGGGTTTTCGGTGACATCAAGCGGCTGCTTCACCAACTCCGCCGAATCCATGGCGCTCATCGGCACAATGCTGAACGCATAGATGTACTGTGGGATGAAACAAGTGGGAGTTAGCACAGGAGCTGCGGACACAAAACGACCACAGATTGTCCAGTAATGTTTGCTGAGCTGCTTCTGCTATTATCCAATATTGGAAAAACATATCCAGAAACAGCAAACAGCACCACTATTGCCCTTAGGTTGGGTGAGGTATTGCAGCTCTGTTCCATCAAAGTGAACAGAGCCAAGCTGTAATACCACACACAACCTGAGGACTAGGGGGTGGCGCTGTTTTCCCAACCTGTTGCAAAACTATAATTTCCATCATGCCCCGACAGCGGGAGCTTCTTGAACCTATAAAAAAACTTTTGTCCTGCTTTACCTTTTTCTTACCAGGATTGCCAACACTTGCCAGGGCGATGAAGCGGCTGACGTGCTGCGCGTTCTCTTGCAAAACCACATGGTTTCTGTAATAGAAGAAATGTCATGAATACATCCCAATGTCAGGAAGGTGGAACACACAAAGGGGGAGATTTATCAAACATGGTGTATAGTGAAACTGGCCCAGTTGCCCCTAGCAACCAATCAGATTCCACCTTTCATTTTCCAAAGAGTCTGTGAGGAATGAAAGGTGGAATCTGATTGGTTACTAGGGGCAACTGGGCCAGTTTCACTATACACCATGTTTGATAAATCTCCCCCATAGACTATCAGACGTAATGAATAATATAAAGAGTCCTTACCTACCTGTATGGGAGCCGCTCGTAGTTTTCTCCTTGCAGTGCAGAGAAGTGATATCGGGGCTTTAAGCTGGCGGCCAGGCCGGCGACCGATGCGGAGCCGCAGGTCTTCACATCTATATCAGTCTGAGGACAAAACAAATCCAAAAATTTTTATTCAGATATGAACTCCTAGGCCCGCTGCACACATCCTTGACCTCTGAGGGTGGGTTCACACTACGGAATCCACACGGATAAGTTCCGGCGGATTCCGCTGCTCGTACGCGCGCCTCTCCGCCTGTGCCATAGACACCATGACATGTCAATTCTTTTGACGGATAGCAGAATCGACCCACCCCTTACAATGGTGTCTACGGAGCTGGCGGAAAGGTGCGCGGCCACAAGCGCGTAAGAGCTTTATTCGCGCGGATTCCGTAGTGTGAAATGTGTGTAATGCGGACACGTTTCTTGACCTATAGGCTTATATTAGGATTTTTTGGCCTGGATGCACTGCTAGTGTCTGGCCATTTACCGGTACATGCTCCTAATCATGTGGTGCTGCGCATGACAGGGCATGGAGCTATTTGCTCCCCGTCCTGCCATTCATGCCTGAAGCATTATACCTCCCGGCCACAAGAGGCCCCTCTCTCCCCTAGCGCTTATGAGTGACGTCAGTTGTGCGCTCACAAAGCAGGAAGGGAGAAAGAAGCTGGAGGACAGCACCATTGCAGCCTGCAGCAGGTGAGTATAGCTTTTTTTTTATTTCCTCCTTTCATCTTAAGTTTTTACAGTCCGGAAAGCTTAATGGTTTCCTGAATCCTCCATGATTAATGTTTCCTCACCAGAAAGAAAAAAAATAAAAACTATTGTCATCTGGGGGGGGGGGGGGAATTCCCAGGCATGATGGGAATTGTAGTTTTGCAACAGCTGATGGGCCCCGAGTTTTGTTTGGTGCCCCCTTGTATCAATGACAGCTACCCACCGGGGCGTTGCCGTAATTCCAGACATCTTTAGGCCATGGAGAGGTCAGCAATATGTCCACGCCCTTGAATTTGGAGTTGGCGGTTAGCGCCATTCTTAGTGATGTTACATCCTTGGCGACAAAGCAGTAGGAGGGTGCCGGCTCGCTGGAGGACTCTATACCGCTCAGGTAGGCGATCTGGAGGCCGGAGGCACCGCTGAATACTCCTTTACGACCTGTAAATATAGATCATATCCATTATATATAACATCTTCACCAGTTTTCTCCTCAGCAGGTTCCAATTTTCAGTTGTCCTTGAGCCACTAAGAAAAGCCTATCCTCTACAACCTCTCTCATACACTGAACACACAGAGGATGTTATCCTGCTCCCCTGTATCTCTATGGGACACCCTTAGAGCAGTAGCAGCACGGAGGACATTATAGAGTAGTACTGAGCAGTGTAAGCTGTAAATAAAGCACTGAATTGAGATCTAATAGTTTGTTTAGACAGATTTTTGAAGCCAAAGCCAGGAACAGACTATAAACAGAACAGATTAAAGATTTCTCTTCTCAAACCCAATCATGGCTTTGGCTTCATAAATCTGTCAGATAAATAAGAGTAAACATACCATTATAAACTCCTGTAGCGTTTGCTTCTGTCTCTCCAGCCACTCCCCCCTCTTCTTCTATAGGCGGCATGTAACCTAATCCCTCAGAGACCTTATAATACATCTGTTCTTTAATGATTGACTTTGGCTATTAGAGTAAGAATACTAGATTCATGTAGAAATATACTTAAAGGGGTTATCCAGGCTTAGAAAAACATGTCCGCTTTCTCCCATAAACAGCGCCACCCTTGTCCTTAGTTGTGGGTTTCGCAGTGCAGTTCCATTGAAGTGAATGGAGCTCAATTGTAATACCACACACAACCTGACACCATAATGTGCGCAAAAGAAACCTCCGTCATCACATATTCGGACCCGAAGTCCACACGCCTATATATATTTTTAAATCTAGTATATATTAAAGGTTAAGTTTTAATAGGATCCTAACTGTGATTATTGTTTATTTTGAGGGTTCCATATATAGTCAGATTACACTTTCTGTACTATTCTGTGATTACACACACAACCTGAGGATAAAGGTGGTGCTGTTTTTGCAAGAAACTTAAACGGGATAATCCCTTTAAGTGCTTTACTAAAATCCTCGGGGGCTCTATGGATCATCATGCAGTACAGAGAATATCTTACCCAGGTAGGTGATATTGGTCGCCAATTCGCAGCCTTCAACATCTTGAAAATACTTCACCGTCTCCTGATTATTTGCCCCCAGGACATAGGTCTGGATAGGAGCTGAAAGAAATCGGAACACGCAGATTGTTTTTGAAGGGGATTTACAGAAAAAAAACATCAGCTCCATACTAAGATCTTGGCCACAGATCAGCAGATTTAAAGGGGTTATCCAGGATTAGAAAAACATAGCCAATTTCTTCCAGAAACAGCGCCACCCTTGTCCTCAGTTTGGGTGAAGGTTTTGCAGCTCAGTTCCATTACTGAACTGTAATACCGCACACAACCGGGGGACGGGGGTGGCACTGTTTTTACAAGAAAGTAGCAGTGCTTTCTAACCCTGGATATCCCCTTTAAGTATGTGCGAACATAACCTAAACCAATATAAGTCTACAGTATATGTACTAGTACATGTGAACACGCCATAAGTACATGTCTGCTCGCCTTTCCATTATACTACCTACCCTGCTTTGCTCCAGACTTATATTCCCGCCACTGGGCGTCACTTTCAGGGCCGGTTCCAAAAAAACTTCCGACGCACAACAACAACTATAAAAAAAATAAAAAACAGGAAGAGAAGTTATTGGCCGGACGTCACCCTGTGTAATGTGGATGTGTAGCCGACAATTTAAGTTATCCAGGATTAGCTTTCATGCAAAAACAGCGCCACCCCTGTCCTCAGGCTGTGTGTGGTATTACATTTCAGCTCCATTCACTTTAATACAACTCAGCTGCAATATCACATCCAAACAGGAGAGGTGCTGTACGTGGAAGAGAGCAGCCATGGTTTTTTTCTAAGCCTGGATAAGCCCTTTAAAAGTGAAGTTCGGCTGTTGGAAAATCCTTACCTCTCCCAGTGCCCGAGGTGACAGGCCGGGCTCCAGGATCTTTGGGGTGTACATGTCACAACCCGGCTGATGGACTGGCCGCTTAGCCAGTCAGTGACTGAGGTGGGATGTCACTTCAGTCACTAATTGGCTGAGCGGACAGTCCATCAGCTGGGACAGGTATCTTCCCCCCCCAGTCATGACATCATCACAACTCTGGGGGTCCCATGGCCGCTACCGACGCTCACCTTGGGCACTGGGAGAGGTAAGTGCATACTCGTTATCAAATTCCCCCGTCGGCCAGACTTCTCCATTAAAGAGCCACATGAACAGGGGTACTCCAGAGACTTTTTTTTTTTCTTTCATATCAACTGTCTGAAAGTTATACAAGTTTGTAATTTACTTCTATTAAAAAAATCTCCAGTCTTCCAGTACTTATCAGCTGCTGTATGTCCTGCAGGAAGTGGTGTATTCTTTCCAGTCTGACAGTGTTCTCTGCTGCCATCTCTGTCCATGTCAGGAACTGCCCAGAGCAGGAGAGGTTTTCTATGGGGATTTGTTCCTCTCAAGGGCAGAGCACTGTGTCAGACTGGAAAGAATACACCACTTCCTGCAGGACATACAGCAGCTGATAAGTACTGGAAGACTTGAAATATTTTAAATACATATATTTTTAATTACATATCTATATAACTTTCAAAAACCAGGTGATTTAAAAGAAAATAAAACTATTTTGCTGGAGTACCACTTTAATTCCTGAACCATATGAAGGGTCAGTAAACTAGTGCCAAGATTGGCTCTCTTTATCAGGAACCTGTTGGGCCCCAGTATGGGTGCAAAAGCTGCTGCAGAACTAGAATTCCCATCATGCCTGGACAGACAAGGGGTGTCCAGGCATATGGGAATTGTAGTTCTGCAACAGCTGGAGGGAAGCAGGTTGTAAAGCATACACTATATAGCAGGGATCTCTGTTGATAGCTGGTAGGTGATCCACGAAAAAAAAAAATACACACACACACATACATATATATATATATATATATATATATATATATATATATACACACACACACACATATATATATATATATATATATATATATATATATATATATATATATATATATATATATATATATATATATATAAATTCCTTACATCAAACTGCCCGCTCTTCTTCTGGATCTGCCGCACTCGGTTAAACAGGACATCAAACTTCCCATAGACGTCACCGCAGGCCAAACTGTAGAGAGAGAAGCCAATGGAGCCAGTGAGAACCAGCAATCTGAATAGTGATGAGGAGCTATGGCGCCCTCTGCTGGGAATATAGGAGTATTACAAGCCAGGGATAGTAATGTTATTTATTCTAGGAGATTGCTGCAAAACTACAACTCCCAGCATGCCCTGACAGCCGAAGGCTGTCAGGGCATGCTGGGAGTTGTAGTTTTGCAACAGCTGGAGAGTTACACGCAGGATAACACTGATATACACAAGCAGGTCTAGAAGGTAGCGAACACAACCCTACAAACCCCTCACTACCGCCTCTCCCGGCCACAGCCCATACTCACACCCGCAGCGCCTTCTCCGACATGTCCCCGGGGGTCACCAGGGCCACAGCACCCCACTACTACTTTCTATGCAGCGTGGAACGCACACAAGCACAACTTCCGGCCGCTCTCTTACCTGATAGGACGAAATGGCGTCACGTGAGCCAACTTCAGCGTGCCCTGGGATTTGTAGTTTCATGGATCTCGCGAGATTACGGACCGGAAGAGGGAAAAAAAAAACTACTATTCCCGCAATGCATCGCGCGCACTTTCAAGATGGGATTCTCTCTGTTGTGTAGTTCCTACTTATTACCTTGTAGTGAGTCTCAAGATAGATATATATATATATATATATATATATATATATATATATATATATATATATATATATATATATATATATATATATATATATATATAATATATATATATATATGAGTGGCAGGAGACTTGTTAAAGGGGACGTGCTTAATGGTGAGGGGCGTGGTTAGTACAATGTGGGCGTGATTTGGTTTTTAAAGGTGTAGAAAATTTAGGTGAACTTTTAAGAATTTAAAGGGGCTACAAGTTCAGGTGCGGTTTGCAATTAAAGGGGTTATCCAGCGCTACAAAAACATGGCCACTTTCCCCCCTCTTTTGTCTCCAGTTCAGGTGCGGTTTGCAATTAAGCTCCATTTACTTCAATGGAACTGAGTTTCAAAACCGCACCTAATCTGGAGACAACAGTAGGGGGAAAGTGGCCATGTTTTTGTGGCGCTGGATAACCCCTTTAAGCTCCATTTACTTCAATGGAACAGAGTTTCAAACCCCACCCAATCTGGAGACAAGAGAGGGGGAGAAGTGGCCATGTTTTTGTAGTGCTGGATAACCCCTTTAAGGCAGGGTAGCGTCAGTAATACCGGCATATAATGCACCATTGACTTTGATGTTATAAAGCAGCTTTATTATAAGTGTCATACCTGTGCAATACCTGGAAAGTGACTCAGATGAAGTACGCCATAGCTTGTATATGTATGTCAGTAATGAGGTGATGTAAGGAATCGTGCCGCAAATATAAAGAGTATATAAAGAGAATATAAAGTCATTATGCCCCACCCATGTATACAGGCCACACCCCCAACATTTGAATCATGTATAGTGTTTGAATGCAGACATCAGACCAGATTCTCTTTGTATACAGACCTCACGAGAGCCAAACCCTTGTATACAGACCCCAGACCAATCCCCACCCCATACACTCTTCAGAACAGACCCTCACATATACAGATCAGACCTGTTATGTTTAAAAACCACAACTATTTACAGACCACAGATCTTCTGCTCTTCACACACCTCAGGTATACCCCTGATTTGTGTGCCCCCCTCCTATTCCAGCCACTGCCACAAATAACATGGTGATGGCACTTATTGCCAGAGGGTTATATACATTAGCGCCGAAAGGAGCAGAAAAGTGCAAGAACAGGGAGCAGTGAGTATGTATGGTTTTAAAGGGGGGAGTAAAGTGCAAGAACAGGGAGCAGTCAGCATATATGGCTCCGAAGTGGGGAGAAAAGTGCAGGAACAGGGAGTAGTGAGTATGTATGGCTCCAAAGGAGGAATAAGTGCAGGAACAGGGAGCAGTGAGTATGTATGGCTCTGAAGGGGGGAGAAAAGTGCAGGAACAGGGAGCAGTGAGTATGTATGGCTCTGAAGGGGGGAGAAAAGTGCAGGAACAGGGAGCAGTGATATGTATGGCTCCGAAGGAGGAATAAGTGCAGGAACAGGGAGAAGTGAGTATATATGGCTCTGGGGTGGAGAAAAGTGCAGAAACAGGGAGCAGTGAGTATGTATGGCTCTGGGGTGGAGAAAAGTGCAGGAACAGGGAGCAGTGAGTATGTATGGCTCCGAAGGGGGGAGAAAAGTACAGGGAGCAGTGAGTATGTATGGCTCTGGGGTGGAGAAAAGTGCAGGAACAAGGGAGTAGTGAGTATGTATGGCTCAGAAGGGGGGAGAAAATTGCAGGAACAGGGAGCAGTGAGTATGTATGGCTCCGAAGGAGGAATAAGTGCAGGAACAGGGAGCAGTGAGTATATATGGCTCTGGGGTGGAGAAAAGTGCAGGAACAGGGAGCAGTGAGTATGTATGGCTCTGGGGTGGAGAAAAGTGCAGGATCAGGGAGCAGTGAGTATGTATGGCTCCGAAGGAGGAATAAGTGCAGGAACAGGGAGCAGTGAGTATACATGGCTCTGGGGTGGAGAAAAGTGCAGAAACAGGGAGCAGTGAGTATGTATGGCTCTGGGGTGGAGAAAAGTGCAGGAACAGGGAGCAGTGAGTATGTATGGCTCCGAAAGGGGGGAGAAAAGTGCAGGAACAGGGAGCAGTGAGTATGTATGGCTCTGGGGTGGAGAAAAGTGCAGGAACAAGGGAGCAGTGAGTATGTATGGCTCAGAAGGGGGGAGAAAATTGCAGGAACAGGGAACAGTGAGTATGTATGGCTCCGAAGGGGGGAGAAAAGTGCAGGAACGGGGAGCAGTGAGTATGTATGGCTCCGAAGGAGGAATAAGTGCAGGAACAGGGAGCAGTGAGTATGTATGGCTCTGAAGGGGGGAGAAAAGTGCAAGAAGAGGGAACAGTGAGTATGTAGGGCTCCGAAGGAGGAATAAGTGCAGGAACAGGAAGCAGTGAGTATGTATGGCTCCGAAGGGAGGAGAAAAGTGTAGGAACTAGGAGCAGTCAGTATATATGGCTACAAAGGGAGGAAGAATACTGCAGGAACAGGAAGCTGTGAGTATGTATGGCTCTGAAGGAGGAGAAAAGTGCAGGAACAGGGAGAAGTCAGTATATATGGCTCTGAAGGGGGGAGAAAAGTGCAGGAACAGGGAGTAGTGGGTATGTATGGCTCCAAAGGGGGGAGTAAAGTGCAAGAACAGGGAGCAGTCAGCATGTATGGCTCCGAAGTGGGGAGAAAAGTGCAGGAACAGGGAGTAGTGAGTATGTATGGCTCCAAAGGAGGAATAAGTGCAGGAACAGGGAGCAGTGAGTATGTATGGCTCTGAAGGGGGGAGAAAAGTGCAGGAACAGGGAGCAGTGAGTATGTATGGCTCCGAAGGAGGAATAAGTGCAGGAACAGGGAGCAGTGAGTATATATGGCTCTGGGGTGGAGGAAAGTGCAGAAACAGGGAGCAGTGAGTATGTATGGCTCTGGGGTGGAGAAAAGTGCAGGAACAGGGAGCAGTGAGTATGTATGGCTCTGGGGTGGAGAAAAGTGCAGGAACAAGGGAGCAGTGAGTATGTATGGCTCCGAAGGGGGGAGAAAAGTGCAGGAACGGGGAGCAGTGAGTATGTATGGCTCTGGGGTGGAGAAAAGTGCAGGAACAAGGGAGCAGTGAGTATGTATGGCTCCGAAGGGGGGAGAAAAGTGCAGGAACGGGGAGCAGTGAGTATGTATGGCTCCGAAGGAGGAATAAGTGCAGGAACAGGGAGCAGTCAGTATGTATGGCTCTGAAGGGGGGAGAAAAGTGCAAGAAGAGGGAACAGTGAGTATGTAGGGCTCCGAAGGAGGAATAAGTGCAGGAACAGGAAGCAGTGAGTATGTATGGCTCCGAAGGGAGGAGAAAAGTGTAGGAACTGGGAGCAGTCAGTATATATTGCTACAAAGGGAGGAAGAATACTGCAGGAACAGGAAGCTGTGAGTATGTATGGCTCTGAAGGGGGGAGAAAAGTGCAGGAACAGGGAGAAGTCAGTATATATGGCTCTGAAGGGGGGAGAAAAGTGCAGGAACAGGGAGAAGTCAGTATATATGGCTCTGAAGGGGGGAGAAAAGTGCAGGAACAGGGAGCAGTGAGTATATTTGTCTCCAAAGAGGGGAGAAAAGTGCAGGAACAGGAAGCAGTCAGTATGTATGGCTCCGAAGGGAGAAAAGTGCAGGAACAGGAAGCAGTGAGTATGTATGGCTCTGGGGTGGAGAAAATTGCAAGAACAGGAAGCAGTGAGTACGTATGGCTCTGGGGTGGAGAAAATTGCAAGAACAGGGAGCAGTGAGTATGTATAACTCCAAAAGGAGAAGAAAAGTGCAGGAACAGGAAGCAGTGAGTATGTATGAAATCGCTCCTTTTCATCAGAAATCTCCCTCATGTTTTTGGAGAGATGGCGAGCATGTCCATGTAAAATTGCAAATGCAACAGAGAAATGCTTGGTAGCAGGTGCTGAAGTGTAAGACGTATTACTGACCTTGGGCGGTGGTGACCTGCTATGTGACAGACAGACAGCTTGTAACGTCAAACATCACCAGCCTCCAAAATAGTCCTGGAAAACCAGGCTGAGCCTCCAGTGTAGGTGACTGGAGCATCTGGAAAGCCAATAAAATCCATTCATACCAGGCGATCCGGGATGTCAGCAGGAGGTGTAACCAGATCTGGGCATAAACTGGGTCAAATCTCTCCCAGAGGAGCCAAAACATCTAAAGGACACAAATTTATTTAGTGAGGTCACCAACCCGCCATAGTGCTGACGCCTCCCTGATTAACCTGGACTTAAAGGGGTTATCCAGCGCTACAAAAACATGGCCACTTCCCCCCCTCCCCTCTCTTGTCTCCATTTCAGGTGCGGTTTGCAATTAAGCTCCATTTACTTCAATGGAACTGAGTTTGAAACCCCACCCAATCTGGAGACCATGTTTTTGTAGTGCTGGATAACCCCTTTAACCCATCAGTCTAGGTTAGGTATGTTAGGCTGTGGTCACATAAGCTTCAGTGGTGGAACATTGACGTCAAAACCACAAAAACCTCTATAACCCCGCAAAAGATCCAGTCACTCCCTGGATCATGCGTCGTTACCCCCACAAAAGGTGAGATAATTGTACATTGGACATAGTTGCCCCTTAAAGGGGTACACCGGCAATTGTTTTTTTTCTTTCAAATCAATTGGTGTCAGAAAGTTATATAGATTTGTAATTTACTTCAACTTAAACATTTCAAATTCAATACTTATCAGCTGCTGTATGTCCTGCAGGAAGTGGTGTATTCTTTCCAGTCTGACGCAGTGCTCTCTGCTGCCACCTCTGTCTATGTCAGGAACTGTCCAGAGCAGCAGCAAATCCCCATAGAAAACCTCTCCTGCTCTGGACAGTTCCTGACACGGACTGAGGTGGCAGCAGAGAGCACTGTGTCAGACTGGAAAGAAGACACCACTTCCTGCAGGACATACAGCAGCTGATAAGTACTGGAAGACTGGAGAATTTTAAATAGAAGTAAATTACAAATCTATATAAATTTCTGACACCAGCTGATATGAAAGAAAATTATTTTTGCCGGTGTACCCCTTTAATACTAGATTTCCCCACAGATCACTGCTGATCCATGATGGGATATCACTATTTCTTGGCTGTAAAGGGGACGCTTCTAACAAGTATGGAAAACTAATGAATATACTGTATTATTTAGCTGTCAGTGTGGCGGTATGTGTCATGTGACCTTTAGCGCACAGCCTGGCAGTCTTAATTAATACGGTTAATTAGTCGTCAAGGTCACAGTTGTCCTTAGTTCCATTAAGTCCTCCTTCCAGTGTGTAAACATCTCAGAAATGCACATTGGGGGCATTGCTGGTGTACAGTATTGGTAGGGGAGGGGGCTGCCAGGAAAGGGCTAGCATCTGGTAGGAGATGTCACATGGTTTATAGAGAGTTTGTAGGCTATAGGTGACCATCTGGGGATTTTTACAGCTATTCCAGCTGTACCGAATGCTATATTGGTGCAAGGCTCATAGAGGATATATATAACAGTGCTATATACATTGTCCCAATAAATCTGCATGCACTATTCAAATTACAGTGCTGTGTGGAAAACCAATTAATGTCGCCATACAGTGCCTGAAAAATACAATGCTATACAGTACCTGTCAATCAGAGCCCAAATAACAGTGCTAAACGATGCCTAAATAACACTGCCATACCGAACCTAAATAAGAATGCTTAACAGTAACTGAATAGCTTTATAGGGTAATAATAACAGTGCTTGAATAATACTGCCATACAGGGCTGAAATAGCAATTCTATATACTGGCTCATTAGTACATCCATATAGGACCCGAACAGCAGTGCCGTACAGTACCTGAATAATATTGCAATAAAGGGCCAATATAATAGTGCTATATCGTGTCTGCCATACAGAACTTAAATAACAATTCTAAGAGGTGAGTGAATAATACTGACATACAGGACCTAAACAGCAATGCTAAAAAGTGACTAAATAATAATGCTATACTGGGCCCACATAACAGTGAATAACATTGCTCTAAAGAGCCAATATAATAGTACTGTACAGTGTCTGAATAATACTGCTATACAGGGCCCAAATAACTCTGCTATGTGGTGCCTGAATGATACTGCTATACATAACCTAAATAATAGTCCTATAGAGTGACTGAATAATACAACTATACTGGGTCAGTGCTTTATAGTGTATGAATAATACTGCCATACAAGGCTGAAATAACAGCGCCATATGGTGTATGTAATGCTGCCAAACCGGACCAAATGACAGTATAGTGTCTGTATAATACTGTCATACAGAACCAAATAACAGTGCTGTATAATGCCTGAATAATACAGCCATACAGAATGTAAATAATAGTGCTATTAAGTGACTAAATAATACTATACTGCCATACAGAACCTGAAAAAATAGTACTATAAAGTGACTAAATAATACTTCTATACAGAACCTAAATAATAGTGCTGTAAAGTGACTGAATGATACTGCCATACAGAACCTAAAAAAATAGTGCTATAAAGTGACTAACTAATACTGCTATACAGAACCTAAATAATAGTGCTGTAAAGTGAAGGGAATAATACTGCTATACAAAACCTAAATAATAGTGCTATTAAGTGACTGAATGATACTGCTATACAGAACCTAAATAATAGTGCTGTAAAGTGACTGAATGATACTGCCATACAGAGCCTAAATAATAGTGCTATAAAGTGACTAAATAATACTGCTATACAGAAACTAAATAATAGTGCTGTAAAGTGAAGGGAATAATACTGCTATACAAAACCTAAATAATAGCGCTATTAAGTGACTGAATGATACTGCTATACAGAACCTAAATAATAGTGCTGTAAAGTGACAGAATAATACTGCTATACAGAACCTAAATAATAGTGCTATAAAGTGACTGAATAATACTGCTATACAGAACCTAAATAATAGTGCTGTAAAGTGACTGAATGATACTACCATACAGAACCTAAATAATAGTGCTGTAAAGTGACAGAATAATACTGCCATACAGAACCTAAATAATAGTGCTGTAAAGTGACTGAATGATACTGCTATACAGAACCTAAATAATAGTGCTGTAAAGTGACTGAATAATACTGCTATACAGAACCTAAATAATAGTGCTGTAAAGTGACTGAATGATACTGCTATACAGAACCTAAATAATAGTGCTATAAAGTGACTGAATGATACTGCCATACAGAACCTAAAAAAATAGTGCTGTAAAGTGACTGAATAATACTGCCATACAGAACCTAAATAATAGTACTGTAGAGTGACTGAATAATACTGCCATACAGAACCTAAATAATAGTGCTGTAACGTGACTGAATAATACTGCTATACAGAACCTAAATAATAGTGCTATAAAGTGACTGAATAATACTGCTATACGGAACCTAAATAATAGTGCTATAAAGTGACTGAATAATACTGCCATACAGAACCTAAATAATAGTGCTATAAAGTGACTGAATGATACTGCTATACAGAACCTAAATAGTAGTGCTATAAAGTGACTGAATGATACTGCTATACTGGATCAGTGCTTTAAAGTGCATAAATAATGCTGCCATACCAGGTCAGTGCTTTTTAGTGTATGAAGAATACTGCCAAACAAGGCTGAAATAACAGCGCTATATGGTGTATGTAATGCTGCCAAACCGGACCAAATAACAGTATAGTGTCTGTATAATACCATCATATAGGGCCCAAGTACCACAGGGGACACATTTGCCATTCAGGTGGAAGCCATATTGCTTGTCGTAGCTTTACCAGTAATGGATCTAACCAAAGAAATATTCAGTAGAATTGTTGTCAGTTTGATAGAGCCTCAGAGCTGAAATCTACTGCAGCTTATGTGATTTTTGCAGGAACCCCCTTTCAGTTTATATGAGGCACAGCTGCCACATGCCGCGTCTCCTCCCCGGGCCGGCGTCCTTTGTTCTGGGCCACCGTCCTCGGTTTCTTGCCGTATACCAGGAGATTCCAAGGTTTATTTTTAGGCCGGTTATGAGGAATCCGAGCATAAGGTCAGAAGAATGAGCAACAATAGTAGCGTCTGCTTTGTCCTCCATATAGACGGCCGCGCTCCTTCTGAGGTCCTTCACACATGCCTAGGGTATTGTATCACCCCATTATTCCTGGACGGACACATCAAAGCCCCATTACACAGGCGGATTATCTGCTGAATATTGTCAGGAGATCAGGCAGTGACCGATCACGTGATCGTCCATTGGCAGATCACATACATTTATCAAGCTGGTGTAAAGTAGAAGTGCAACAGCAAGATACAGACCCACCACAGACATGAAAATAGTTAAAAGCCCCCCCCCCCCCCCCAACGGCCAGAAAAAAATTCCCACAAAAATAATGAGTCTCTTGGTTACATATGAGTCCACGGTAAGGTGGACTCATATGGAGTTCCAGTTGGGGGAGTGGCTGTCTCCACATGGTCGTGCACTCCACCTGTCTCACCCAAGTGGTGCAATTATTTTTGCAGGTATTATGCTGCGTTTACACAGAACGATTATCGTTCGAATTTTCGCAATACCGATCCCATTTGAGCGATAATGGTTCCGTGTAAACACAGCAAACGATCGAGCGAAAATCGCTTCAACATGTTCACAAATCGCCGTTCATCGTTCGCTAAAAATTTGCTTCGTGTAAACAGTCTTTCAAAGATTCACCCTATGTAAAAGATGGGCTTAAGCGATCTTAAAAACGATCGCAATAACGATTTTTCTTACGAATTTTCTTACGATTTTTCTAACGATTTATTCGTCTAAGCGCTGATCGTTATAAAAACCGAATCATTGCTTCAAAATCGTTAAACGATCGATTTGACGAATTATCGCTTCGTGTAAACGCAGAATTAGATGGATCTTGCATGCCCAGAGCATAGGCGTATTACACGCCATGGAGAGGCCATTACAGTGTAGGGTCCACCTTAGGCCCCGTTCCCACTGAGCAAAAGTAGCGGAATTCTGTTAGCCTCCCGCTCATAATGGGAGTCTATGGGAGGCGCGCGCTCCTGCTCTGTACGCGCTGAAGAATGAACATGTTCCGCCTCCCATAGACTCCCATTATGAGCGGGAGACTAACGGCACTAGCCTCTACTTTTGCTCAGTGGGAACGGGGCCTTACCGTGCTGAGGCAGTTTACGCTGTTTGCAAATAGTAACCAAGAGACTCATTATTTTTGTGGGATTTTTTTTTGGCCGTTGGGGGGGGCTGCTTTTAGCTATTTTCATGTCTATGGTGGGTCTGTATCTTGCTGTTGCGGTGAGCTGTTGCAATTTTGTGTTTTTGTGTTTGCAATTTTAGCCATGGCAACGTGCTCCTGCCTAGTGTGAACAGTGTTCTAGGAGAGCTGACCAATTTTTTCTTTTTTTAAAGTAGAAGTGGCCCAGTTGCCCCTAGCAACCAATCAGATTCCACCTTTCATTTTCCAAAGAGTTTGTGAGGAATGAAAGGTGGAATCTGATTGGTTGCTAGGGGCAACTGAGCCAGTTTCACTTCACACCATGGGGGAGATTTATCAAACATGGTGTAAAGTAAAACTGGCTCAGTTGCCCCTAGCAACCAATCAGATTCCACCTTTCATTTTCCAAAGAGTCTGTGAGGAATGAAAGGTGGAATCTGATTGGTTGCTAGGAGCAACTGAGCCAGTTTCACTTTACACCATGGGGGAGATTTATCAAACATGGGGTAAAGTAAAACTGGCTCAGTTGCCCCTAGCAACCAATCAGATTCCACCTTTCATTCCTCACAGACTCTTTGGAAAATGAAAGGTGGAATCTGATTGGTTGCTAGGGGCGACTGAGACAATTCTACTTTACACCAGTTTGATAAATCTCCCCTCAATGTGCTAAAATATCCTTGGTTGTTGGCTGCACATCTCCCCGTGTAACAGGTGTAACAGGCATACAATGATAGGAGACAAGGGCCACACAAACAATACACTTTGGTTCAGCAAAGGCTTATTGAGGGCCGATCTCGATATTGGTCAGGCCTAATACAGCCCCAAGTCTTCGCACAGTTCCATTGGGAAGGTAGGGGGCAAGAGAAGAGCAAGACCCCTGAAATTCTCTTCATATTAGCAATTCAGTCAAAAAAAATTCATCCCAAATCTCGTGTCCCAATTACTGTATTTCGCCAGATAATGTGATATGATATGGGCCTTGATAACTCATTTTGCTCAGTTTTTTTTTTTTTTTTTAAAACCTGGTAGGGGACATGGACGAGCAATGATTGGGAATAGCAGATATGTGCAGTTTTTTGGGCGCCATCTTGCATGTGAACATACCCTTATAGAGCCGCCCCACTGCCTACAAAGGGGCAACTACTTACTGGTTACTGAGGACATATACCTACTGGAGGGGCAACTGGTTATAGGGGGCATATACTTGTTATGGGTACCAGTTACCTACTTATGGGGGGGGGGAAGCAACTGCATACTATCTACCTACTGGGGATCTATAAGTACTGGCTGCACCTATCTACCTACTGGGGGCATATATGTACCGGTATCTCCTATCTACCTACTGGGGGCATATATGTGCTGGGGATGCCTATCTACCTGCTGGGGGCATATATGTACTGGCTGCACCTATCTACTTACTGGGGGCATATATATATACTGGTATCGCCTATCTACCTACTGGGGGCATATATGTACTGGTATCCCCTATCTACCTACTGGGGGCATATATGTACTGGCTGCACTTATCTACCTACTGGGGGCATATATGTACTGGCTGCACTTATCTACCTACTAGGGGGATATATATACTGGTATCGCCTATCTACCTACTGGGGGATATATGTACTGGTGGAGCCTTTCTATCTACTGGGGGCATATATATACAGGCGTTGCCTATCTACCTACTGGGGGCATATATGTGCTGGGGACGCCTAGTATCTACCTGCTGGGGGCATATATGTACTGGTATCGTCTATCAACCTACTGGTGGCATATATGTACTGGTGGGGCCTATCTACCTACTGGGGGTATATATGTACTGGTGGTGCCTATCTACCTACTGGTGGCATATATGTACTGGTGGGGCCTATCTACCTACTGGGGGCATATATGTACTGGTGGGGCCTATCTACCTACTGGGGGCATATATGTACTGGCTGCACTTATCTACCTACTGGGGGCATATATGTACTGGCTGCACTTATCTACCTACTGGGGGCATATATGTACTGGCTGCACTTATCTACCTGCTGGGGGGCATATATGCACTGGTGGTGCCTATCTAACTACTGGATGAATATATATACTGGTGGCTCCTATCTACCTCCTTATATACCCATGGTGTCCTGGGCTGTGTCTGGCGGGCAGGCTCCCATCCTGCCATAAATCCCCTCGGTCTTCCATGTAATATCTGTTATTCTTTAGCTTAACCCCGTAGATAAGCCAAGGCTGGGATGGTAATTGGTGAGGGACGGACTGGCATCCGGGCCCAGGCGTGAGCTGCAAATTGGGCTTAAGGAATGAGGCTGTAACCTCACCCCAACACATGTCCCGGGGCGGGATATTTTAGGTACAATGAATGTGTAAAACAGCCCCAGCCTCTCTCCATTACAAAGGGCACCTTGCTATGGAGCCCCATATAGGATATAGGATGGGACGGCAGGCGGCAGATCTGCCCACAATGCAGCCGGGGTCAGGTTTCCATCAGACAAGGCCATGGTCAGGAAAGATGAAACCATTCATAAGGGGAAGACGAGAGAAGAGGAAGGGACCTCCAGCAGGACAGTCACTCTGCACCCACTCCTCACTGCCTGACCACTGCAAGGTATATACCAGGTAAGTCTGTATACAGGAACCATATCTACCATACCAGCAAACCTATACCTGAGAGGAGCAGCTACCTTATAACAACACCTCAGCTGCTGCAGAACCTTATCACACACCTCAGCTGCTGCAGAACATCATACTACACACCTCAGCTGCTGCAGAACCTTATCACACACCTCAGCTGCTGCAGAACCTCATACTACACACCTCAGCTGCTGCAGAACATCATACTACACCTCAGCTGCTGCAGAACCTTATCACACACCTCAGCTGCTGCAGAACCTCATACTACACACCTCAGCTGCTGCAAAACCTTATCACACACCTCAGCTGCTGCAGAACATCATACTACACACCTCAGCTGCTGCAGAACCTTATCACACAACTCAGCTGCTGCAGAACCTCATACTACACCTCAGCTGCTGCAGAACATCATACTACACCTCAGCTGCTGCAGAACCTCATAATACACCTCAGCTGCTGCAGAACCTTATCACACACCTCAGCTGCTGCAGAACCTCATAATACACCTCAGCTGCTGCAGAACCTCATAATACACCTCAGCTGCTGCAGAACATCATAATACACCTCAGCTGCTGCAGAACCTCATAATACACTTCAGCTGCTGCAAAACCTCCTAATACACCTCAGCTGCTGCAGAACCTCATAATTTACCTCAGCTGCTGCAGAACATCATAATATACCTCAGCTGCTGCAGAACATCTTAATACACCTCAGCTGCTGCAGAACCTCATAATACACCTCAGCTGCTGCAGAACCTCATAATACACCTCAGCTGCTGCAGAACCTCATAATACACCTCAGCTGCTGCAGAACATCATAATACACCTCAGCTGCTGCAGAACCTCATAACACACCTCAGCTGCTGCAGAACCTCATAATACACCTCAGCTGCTGCAGAACCTCATAATATACCTCAGCTGCTGCAGAACCTCATAATACACATCAGCTGCTGCAGAACCTCATCATACACCTCAGCTGCTGCAGAACCTCATACTACACCTCAGCTGCTGCAGAACCTCATGCTACACCTCAGCTGCTGCAGAACATCTTAATACACCTCAGCTGCTGCAGAACCTCATAATATACCTCAGCTGCTGCAGAACCTCATAATACACCTCAGCTGCTGCAGCTCATCATACATCCCAGCTGCTGCAGAACATCATAATACACCTCAGCTGCTGCAGAACATCTTAATACACCTCAGCTGCTGCAGAACCTCATAATATACCTCAGCTGCTGCAGAACCTCATAATACACCTCAGCTGCTGCAGAACATCATAATACACCTCAGCTGCTGCAGAACCTCATCATACAAACTTTTATATATTGTCAGAGAACCTTCTGCTGACTTGGATTATTCTTACTATATATATATATATACTTACTAGATAGATAGATAGATAGATAGATAGGAGATAGATAGATAGATAGAGTGTAGTACAGAAAAAATCCAGTTGTACTACCTACTGATCAAAGTTAAGGTAGATCCGTTATTTACACAATAGGATCCAACGTATGGCCGACAACTGGTAACATTACAATGCTGTGTTAGTCAGATGTCCAAAATTTTTCAGAATTCTTTAAATTCCAATTGGAAGGTGTAATGTCACTATTTCCCCACTGGGTGGTGCTAGACATCATTGTCTGGATATGCTCTAGTTCTTTGTCATCTGTGTAAGGCTTTTTTACCTTATTAGTATTTTGTGTCTTGATGAAGGATAGTGTTAATAAAAACTACAAAATCAGATATCTATCTGTCTAAAAATGGAGTCTAACTCTATGTACAGTATTAGGCCTTATTCACATGTCTCGTAAAGTTGGCCGTAATTACATTATATGGGGCTATTCACACAGTCCGTTTTAAATTCCTAATCGGTTCCTAGTGCAGATTAGGATTGTGTTAAGGCCCTATTCCATGGAACGATTATCGTCCGTATTCGGCCGATATCGGCCGCTACGGACGATAATCGTCCCGTGGAACAGAGTGCAACAAACAGCCGACATCGTTCATGTCGGCTGATCGTTGCAGTCGCTTGTTTTTCAACATGTTGAAAAACAAGCGACTGATATAGCAGCGATCTGCTGCCGTCACTCCGTTGAATAGGAGCGTTGGCAGCAAACGCTGCTATATCCTATGGGCTGCCCGGATGATCAGCGATCACCCGGGCAGCCCCGCCGCAGCTCCCCGCCGCCCCTCCTGCACTCCCCGCCGCCCCTCCTGCACTCCCCGCCGCCCCTCCTGCACTCCCCGCCGCCCCTCCTGCGTTGAATAGCAGCGGCAGCGAGCAGGCAACGAGGAGCAAACAAGCGCTGAGAGCGCTCGTTTGCTCCTCTAAACGACCCGTGAAATAGGCCATTACAGATTACCGATAGAAGTCTCTAGGATCTGTATTTTTTACAGACATCACAGATGACAGGGATCAAATCTAAGCAAACTGGGACTGTTCACATTTCATGGATACGGAGGATTTTCCACGGACATAAAATAGCGGGAAGAAAAATCACTGAATGTGTAAAAACCGGCCATAATGTCTGCTTTATTACATACTCATTTCTAACCATATCTGCTATCTATCTATCTATCTATCTTCTATCTATCATCTATCTATCTATCTATCTATCTATCTATCTATCTATCTATCTATCTCCTATCTATCTATCTATCTATCTATCTCCTATCTATCTCCTATCTATCTATCTATCTATCTATCTATCTATCTATCTATCTATCTCCTATCTATCTATCTATCTATCTATCTATCTCCTATCTCCTATCTATCTATCTCCTATCTATCTATCTATCTATCTATCTATCTATCTATCTATCTATCTCCTATCTATCTATCTATCTATCTATCTATCTATCTATCTCCTATCTATCTATCTATCTATCTCCTATCTATCTATCTATCTCCTATCTATCTATCTATCTATTATCTATCTATCTATCTATCTATCTATCTATCTCCTATCTATCTATCTATCTATCTATCTATCTATCTATCTATCTATCTCCTATCTATCTATCTATCTCCTATCTATCTATCTATCTCCTATCTATCTATCTATCTATCTATCTATCTCCTATCTATCTATCTATCATCTATCTATCTATCTCCTATCTATCTCCTATCTATCTATCTATCTATCTCCTATCTATCTATCTATCTATCTATCTCCTATCTATCTATCTATCTATCTCCTATCTATCTATCTATCTATCTATTATCTATCTATCTATCTCCTATCTATCTCCTATCTATCTTCTATCTATCTATCTCCTATCTATCTATATATCTATCTATCTATCTATCTATCTATCTATCTATCTATCTCCTATCTATCTATCTATCTATCTATCTATCTATCTATCTATCTTCTATCTATCTATCTATCTATCTATCTATCTATCTCCTATCTATCTATCTATCTATCTATCTATCTATCTATCTATCTCCTATCTATCTATCTATCTATCTATCTATCTATCTCCTATCTATCTTCTATCTATCTATCTATCTATCTATCTATCTATCTATCTATCTATCTCCTATCTATCTATCTATCTATCTCCTATCTATCTATCTATCTATCTATCTATCTATCTATCTCCTATCTATTATCTATCTATCTATCTATCTATCTTCTATCTATCTATCTATCTATCTATCTATCTCCTATCTATCTATCTATCTATCTATCTATCTATCTATCTATCTCCTATCTATCTATCTATCTATCTATCTATCTATCTATCATCTATCTATCTATCTATCTCCTATCTATCTATCTATCTATCTATCTATCTATCTATCTATCTCCTATCTATCTATCTATCTATCTATCTATCTATCTATCATCTATCTATCTATCTCCTATCTATCTATCTATCTATCTATCTATCTATCTATCTATCTATCTCCTATCTATCTATCTATCTATCTATCTCCTATCTATCTATCTATCTATCTATCTCCTATCTATCTATCTATCTATCTATCTATCTATCTATCTCCTATCTATCTATCTATCTATCTATCTATCTATCTATCTATCTCCTATCTATCTATCTATCTATCTATCTATCTATCTATCTATCTCCTATCTATCTATCTATCTATCTCCTATCTATCTATCTATCTATCTATCTATCTATCTCCTATCTATCTATCTATCTATCTATCTACCTATCTTCTATTTATCTATCTATCATCTCCTATCTATCTATCTATCTATCTATCTCCTATCTATCTATCTCCTATCTATCTATCTATCTATCTATCTATCTATCTATCTATCTGTCTCCTATCTATCTATCTATCTATCTATCTATCTATCATCTACTATCTATTTATCTATCTATCATCTCCTATCTATCTCCTATCTATCTATCTATCTATCTATCTCCTATCTCCTATCTCCTATCTATCTATCTCCTATCTATCTATCTATCATCTATCTATCTATCTATCTCCTATCTATCTATCTATCTATCTATCTATCTATCTATCTCCTATCTATCTATCTATCTATCTATCTCCTATCTATCTATCTATCATCTATCTATCTATCTCCTATCTATCTCCTATCTATCTATCTATCTATCTATCTATCTATCTCCTATCTATCTTCTATCTATCTATCTCCTATCTATCTATATATCTATCTATCTATCTATCTATCTATCTATCTCCTATCTATCTATCTATCTATCTATCTATCTATCTATCTATCTTCTATCTATCTATCTATCTATCTATCTATCTCCTATCTATCTATCTATCTATCTATCTATCTCCTATCTATCTATCTATCTATCTATCTATCTATCTATCTATCTATCTCCTATCTATCTTCTATCTATCTATCTATCTATCTATCTATCTATCTATCTATCTATCTCCTATCTATCTATCTATCTATCTCCTATCTATCTATCTATCTATCTATCTATCTCCTATCTATTATCTATCTATCTATCTATCTATCTTCTATCTATCTATCTATCTATCTATCTATCTATCTCCTATCTATCTATCTATCTATCTATCTATCTATCTATCTATCTATCTATCTCCTATCTATCTATCTATCTATCTATCTATCATCTATCTATCTATCTATCTCCTATCTATCTATCTATCTATCTATCTATCTATCTATCTATCTCCTATCTATCTATCTATCTATCTATCTATCTATCTATCTATCATCTATCTATCTATCTCCTATCTATCTATCTATCTATCTATCTATCTATCTATCTATCTATCTCCTATCTATCTATCTATCTATCTATCTATCTATCTCCTATCTATCTATCTATCTATCTATCTCCTATCTATCTATCTATCTATCTATCTATCTATCTATCTATCTCCTATCTATCTATCTATCTATCTATCTATCTATCTATCTATCATCTATCTATCTCCTATCTATCTATCTATCTATCTATCTATCTATCTATCTCCTATCTATCTATCTATCTATCTATCTATCTATCTATCTATCTATCTATCTCCTATCTATCTATCTATCTATCTATCTACCTATCTTCTATTTATCTATCTATCATCTCCTATCTATCTATCTATCTATCTCCTATCTATCTATCTCCTATCTATCTATCTATCTATCTATCTATCTATCTATCTATCTATCTGTCTCCTATCTATCTATCTATCTATCTATCTATCTATCTATCATCTACTATCTATTTATCTATCTATCATCTCCTATCTATCTCCTATCTATCTATCTATCTATCTATCTCCTATCTCCTATCTCCTATCTATCTATCTCCTATCTATCTATCTATCTATCTATCTATCTATCTATCTATCTATCTCCTATCTATCTATCTATCTATCTATCTATCTATCTATCTATCTATCATCTATCTATCTATCTATCTATCTCGGTATACACTTTCTTTTATTTCAGTTTGCAGTACACATTATCTCCTGTATGTTATATTATTATATGGGATATTGGAGACCTGTTACAGGATGCCCCCATATAGTTAACCTTTGGCTACTGACCCCACAGCTGCTGCTCGCCTTATAGTTACAACCTTGAAGCAAAGGGACATACTTAAAAAAGTTATCCAGCATAACATTGGAGCTTTCTTTCAAAAACAGCGCCACCCCTGTCCTCAGGTTGTGTGTGGTATTACAACTCTGCTCCATACACTTGAGCTGCAGTAAAGCACATAGCCTGAGGACAAGAGTGGCGCTGTTGCAGGTATTCACCCCTCATTATTATTGCCCCATTGATTAATTGCCCCCTATAACTGCGGGCGCCACCACAACACTGAAGTGACTGCTCTAAGCAACCCTAATAATGGCCCCTTCCCACTGTGTCCTTTCTTTTACAGAGATTCAGACTCAGGGTACAAACCCACTTGACGTATTTGCTGCGTGAATCAGTCTTAAAAATAAGCAGGCAAAACGCAGGTTGGCTTTATACAATTGTTCTGCGTTAAAATACGCAATTGCGTATTTTTGAAGCGTGAAGCTTGTTGTTAGCAAAGCATCAGTTGTTAACAACCTGTGCGAAAAACGCATGTAGCTTCACGCTTCAAAAATACGCAATTGCGTATTTTAACGCAGAACAATTGTATAAAGCCAACCTGCGTTTTGCCTGCTTATTTTTAAGACTGATTCACGCAGCAAATACGTCAAGTGGGTTTGCACCCTTAAACTTCATTGTGTTCCTGAAATTTACACATTTTTATTAATTTTTACAGCTGTGAAGCGGCATCATGTCTACGGGGTAAGTCCCATTTATATTCTTAGCATGTCATTGGTTATACAACACAAATAAAATGGGAATGGTCCCTGGCGGTCAGAGGTACATTCACTGCTGAGTCCCTGGTGGTCAGAGGTACATTCACTGATTAGTCCCTGGTGGTCAGAGGTACATTCACTGATTAGTCCCTGGTGGTCAGAGGTACATTCACTGATGAGGCCCAGGTGGTCAGAGGTACATTCACTGCTGAGTCCCTGGTGGTCAGAGGTACATTCACTGATGAGGCCCAGGTGGTCAGAGGTACATTCACTGATGAGTCCCTGGTTGTCAGAGGTACATTCACTGATAAGTCCCTGGTAGTCAGAGGTACATTTACAGCTGAGTCCCTGGTAGTCAGAGGTACGTTCACTGATCAGTCCCTGGTGGTCAGAGGTACATTCACTGAGTCCCTGGTGGTCAGAGGTACATTCACTAATTAGTCCCTGGTGGTCAGAGGTACATTCACTGCTGAGTCCCTGGTGGTCAGAGGTACATTCACTGATGAGGCCCAGGTGGTCAGAGGTACATTCACTGCTGAGTCCCTGGTGGTCAGAGGTACATTCACTGATGAGGCCCAGGTGGTCAGAGGTACATTCACTGATAAGTCCCTGGTAGTCAGAGGTACATTTACAGCTGAGTCCCTGGTAGTCAGAGGTACGTTCACTGATCAGTCCCTGGTAGTCAGAGGTACGTTCACTGCTGAGTCCCTGGTGGTCAGAGGTACATTCACTGAGTCCCTGGTGGTCAGAGGTACATTCACTGATGAGTCCCTGGTGGTCAGAGGTATGTTTACTGCTGAGTCTCTGGTGGTCAGAGGTACATTCAATAACTGTTAGCTCATAGACAGATGTACGGTAAATAACTGTTTCCTGTTAGAGGTTCATTCAGGACTCTTATCTTGTGGTCAGTGGTACATTCAACAAGTGTTACCTGGTGGTCAGTGGTTTATTTCAGTAAATATTCCCTGGTGGTCAGTGGTTTATTTCAGTAAATATTCCCTGGTGGTCAGTGCTTGATTTAGTAAATGTTCCTATGTGGTCAGTAGTTTTTTTTAGTAAATGTTCCCTGCTGGTCAGTGGTTCACTCAGTAGATGTTTCCTGGTGGTCAGTGGTAGTAAATGTTCCTTGGTTGTCAGTTGTTTATTTAGTAAATGTAACTTGGAAATCAGTGGTAAATTTAGTGAATTGTCCCTAATGGTCAATGGTACATTCAGTAAAATGTTCCCTGGTGGTCAGGGGGTACATGCAGTAAACTTTGTAGTCACTGTTATATTCAGGTTCATCATAGTCTCTGGTTGTTAGTGGTATTGTCATTGTCTCTTTCTAGTGGCCATATCTTACCCTTGCTTAGTAGCCAGTGTTATAATCCCTGGTGGTCTAGGGAATGATATCCTAACTAAAAAAAAAGTATAAAAATTATATCTATACTTAACAGTTTGACATCAACAAGTCAGAAGTGTATTGATCTGTGACCTGTCTGCCGATATGATTACTGTATATTAGATATATACAGAGAGGGATATAGAGGTCAGACTATAAGATTTTATATCCACTCGCTCAGATTTTTGTTGCGTTTTATGCCTTGTGTATATCCTTACTGACCCTTCCTTCTCTTCCCTTTCGCTATTTCCATGTGTTTTCTACAGGGAAGAGGTGAGTTAAATATTCATTTTTAATTAATAATTGACTGCACCCTCGGCCTTCAAATATCCAACGCTTCATCTTTTATTTATTTCAGAGGAAACCTAAAGTCCCAGCTTCCAGGAGGCTGCTGCTCAAGGTAAGAACAAAGGAATTATTACACAGGTATCATATCTTGCATCGTATTCCACTTTCATATTGAAATTTAAAATAAATGTAAAATAAAAAAAAAAAAAACAACAACTATGTGTCTCCATAGTAACAGACAACAAAAAAATCTCTGTGTAGTCTGATCCTGCAATCCGTTGGTCAACTACTGCCTGTAAAAGAAGAATTAGGCCTTATTCACATGTCCCGTAAAATCGTCCATGGTCGCGGACAATTTTAGGGCCCATTAAATCCTATGTGTGCATTCACACCATCCGTGCCATCATCGGTGCCGCGATCCTTGCCACAGAGAAATAGGACAGGTCTTAGTGCAGATGGCAGCACGGATGATTCCCCCTCTCCCCCGCTCCTGTCACCTGCTCCCGTCTCCCCCGCTCCTGTCTCTCCCTCACTTCTGTCACCTGCTCTAATTTTCCCCGCTCCTGTCACCTCTTCCATCATTTCCCTGTTCCAGGGACCCACTGCCATCACCCCCGCTCCTGTCTCTACCCTGCCCTCTTTCCCCCGCTCCTGTCTTTCCCCCGCTCCTGTCTTTCCCTCACGCCTGTCACTCACTCCCATTTCCTCTGCTCCTGTCAACGCTCCCATCTTCCCTGCTCCTGTCACCGCTCCCATCTGCCCTGCTCCTGTCACCCGCTCCTATCTTCCCCGCTCCTGTCACCCGCTCCCATCTCCCCTGCTCCCAACTCCCCCGCTCCTGTCACCCGCTCCCATCTCCCCCGCTCCTGTCTTTAAACCACTCCTGTCACCCGCTCCCATCACCGCTCCTCTCTCTTCCCCACTCCTGTCACCTGCTCCCATCTACCCCGCTCCTGTCACCGCTCCTGTCTCTTCCCCGCTCCTGTCACCTGCTCCCATCTCCCCCGCTTCTGTCTCTACCCCGCACCTGTGACCTGCTCCCATCTACCCCGCTCCTGTCACCGCTCCTGTCTCTTCCCCGCTCCTGTCACCTGCTCCCATCTCCCCCGCTCCTGTCTCTCCCCCGCTCCTGTCACCTGCTCCCATCTACCCCGCTCCTGTCACCGCTCCTGTCTCTTCCCCGCTCATGTCACCTGCTCCCATCTCCCCCGCTCCTGTGACCTGCTCCCATCTACCTGCTCCTGTCACCTGTTTCCATCTCCCTCGCTTCTGTCTCTCCTCTGCTCCTATCTCCCCTGCTCCTGTCTCTCCCCTGCTCCCATCTCCCCCGCTCCTGTCTCTCTCCTGCTCCCATCTCCCCCGCTCCTGTCACCACTCCCATCTCCGCCACTCCTGTCTCCCCCTCTCCTGTCACCGCTCCCCCAACCCAGCGCATCTAAATGGATGCAAGACTGTTTTTCATGGAGCGGACAAAATCACTCCGCATCAGTTCCATAGAATTGAAAACAAGTCACTTGTTACATAAGGTTTCTAGCCACAAACTGCATTGGGTACACAGGACGCAGTGTGTCAAGGTCTGTAGCATATAGCGTTGAAGGGAATACATAGAGCCTTAGGTAACTGAGAGAAGGGAGCATGACTTTAGGTTTGTTTGTAGTCTGTTACTATGGAGACATATAGATCTGCATCAGAATAAGTGCCACATGATCACGTGACCAAGATGGCCACCCAATAGAGGTCTAAGGGACCACCTCAGTCTAACATATGGAGAATCAGGAAAGAGAAGGGCTGAGTTGTTCTCTTATCTCTCTGCCCGTTCTAGTGGTCGGTTAGGATCTGAACACTTGGACCTGAACCGTCAACATTTCACTTTTTTTTTTTTTTTTAAAGTGACAAGTACACCTCAATTCAATAATCAATGCAAAAAATGCTACCCAGTCTGATGGAGACCGTCTCCCATCCATGTATAAGTATTGGACAGCACAAATACAGATAATTTAGATTGACAATGCGATAAAATAACTCACATGACCAGTAGGAGAGAACCGCCCTCTCCCTGGGTGCTAATGGTGTCATCCAGGGGATATTCCCTGGTTCAAGTCCCTTAAAGGTGTACTCCACTGGGGGGGAAAAAACAACATTTTTAACTGGTGTCAGTAATTATAAAGATATGTAAATTACTTGTACCTAAAAATCTCCAGTCTTCCAGTACTTATCAGCTGCTGTTTGTCCTGCAGGAAGTGGTGTATTCATTCCAGTCTGACACAGTGCTCTCTGCTGCCACCTCTGTCCATGTCAGGAACTGTCCAGAGCAGGAGAGGTTTTCTATAGGGATTGGTAGTTCCTGTCGCGAACAAAGATGGCAACAGAGTGGCAAAGAATACACCACTTCCTGCAGGACATACAGCAGCTGATAAGTACTGGAAGACTTGAGATTTTTAAACAGACGTAAATTACAACCCTATATAACTTTCTGACACCAGTTTATTTTATTTTTATTTCTTTTTTTTCGCTGGAGAACCCCCTTAATCTATTGAAAAGACAGGGATGCAGGTGTAGACAGGGATGTCACCATCATAATCCCATGCATTCTGCATTATTCCAGACAATTTTGATGAGCTGCATTGCCAAAAAGTCTCATATTCCAGAAAAAAAAAAAAAAAAAAAAAACCCGTTGGAGGAGAAATACCTTTGCGGTTGGCACACACAGAAAATTCCAGCCTGTCCTCAGTGTCTGCGAGAGAAAGGCATCCTATCATGCCGCTCAGCCGTGAGTGACAGATGTGAACAGAGAACAATTGTCCGCAGCCCCAGGGCGGCTTACACCACCCCGTCACGTCTACACCCCAGCCGCGTCCGGATCATCAGGGGAATAATATTGTCTTTACAGGACATCCAGGTGCAGCCCCGGCAGGATAATCACAGGGAAGCCGCCATTTTTAACACCTTGTAATTTTTCGGGTCGATAAGTCTGACTGAAATATTTCACGTATCTACATAGAGGTCGGAGCTCCTAATCTTCTGCATAGGCAGAGATATAATAGGGGAGATTTATCAAACATGGTGTAAAGTGAGACTGTCTCAGTTGCCCCTAGCAACCAATCAGATTCCACCTTTCATTTTCCAAAGAGTCTGTGAGGAATGAAAGGTGGAATCTGATTGGTTGCTAGGGGCAACTGGGCCTGTTTTACTTTACACCATGTTTGATAAATCTCCCCCTATATATTTTGGGGGGAACCTTGACTGGTTGTATTATATGGGCTCTAGCTGACCTTGTTTATTGGGTTACATTGTTAAAGGGGTACTTTAAAAAAAACAAAAACAAACGGGTGCTAAAAAGTGACAGAGATTTGCGATCGCGCTGCAGCGTGTCATTAACCCCTCCGCGATCGCGGCGTTTAAGTGTAAGTGACAAGAGCATCTCCTGTCACTTACCGATCGGGACCCCCAAGGACCACTGGAGGTCTCTTACCTTCCTCCGTGCGGTCTGATCGGCGCTCTGCTGATTAAAGGACAACTCCCGCGGGACCCCAAAAAAAAAAAAAACACAGACACACACAGACACCATACTCACCATCTCTCCGGTGACGATCGCCACTCGATTCGCCCGCCGTCCGCCTCTCCGTCGCCGCCTTCCGCCATCCAGCGATGTCTCCAACTTCCGGGTCCAGGGGATGGAAAAGGCTGCCAGTGCGCTTGCGCACCGGCAGCCTTTTCATTGGCTGGAGCGCATCACATGGCTTCCAGCAAGCTCAGCCAATCAGGGCTGAGCAAGCTGGAAGCCATATGATGCGCTCCAGCCAATGAAAAGGCTGCTGGTGCGCATGTGCACCAGCAGCCTTTTCATCCCCATTCACTTTGCATGAAGACGCCGAGGAGGAAGAAGACCCGGACCGCCCCTCGGCTCTGACGTCGTCGTCACCAGATGCCGCCCCGGAGAAGAGGACCGTGACGATCGTAATAGGTAATGTATACATTCCTTAACTTCCGGAGTGGGGGGTCGGGGGTCCGAAAGTGGGGGAAGGGGGCCAGGCCGGGTATTTAACCACATTACAAAGTTATATAACTTTGTAATGTGTGTTAAATGAGCAAAAAAAAATTTTTGTGGGAGTTGTCCTTTAAGTCTGCCACAATGCTATGCCATAGGCAGTGTACAGTGTATGTAATCTAATGATTGCATGTAAAAGTTCCCCAGGGGGACTTAAAATGTGTAGGGGAAAAAAAAAGTGTGTAAAATGTGTAAAAAAAAAAAAGTTTTTAAAAATACCCCAAAGCCCCTCCCACAATAAAATTTAAAATCATCCCCCTTTCCCATTTTATAAATAAAACATATAAAAATAAATAAATAAACATATTATATACCGTAGTGTGCGTAATTGTCCTAACGGCGTAAACGAAAAGAGGGGGAAAAAAATCATCAGGATTGCAGATTTTTTGTTACATTTTATATATAAAAAAAATTAATAAAAAGTGATTAAAAACGTCCGATCTTCACAAATATGGTATTAATAAAAATTAGAGATCATGGTGCAAAAAAATGACACCCCATACAGCCCCGTAGGTGAAAAAATAAAACCGTTATAAGTGTCACAATAGGCCCATTTTATTAATAATTAATTGCAAAAAAAAAAAGGATTTTATAAAAAAAAAAATATATAGCATTAGAGAATCTGTGTAACCTGCATATGGTTGTGTTCGGACTGACGTATAGAGTAATGGTATCATGTCGCTTTTACCATATAGTGAATTACGTAGACACAGGAACCCCCCAAACGTTACCATATTGCATTCTTTCTTACGATTTCACCAATTTATATCTTCATAAATAATATATTTGGGATTCCATCATACATGTTATGGGAGAATGAAAGACGCCATTACACAGTACAACTATTCCTGTAACAAACAAGCACTTACATGTCCTGTAGATAGAAAACTGAAAGTGCTGGAGCTCTTAAAAGGGGAGGAGGAAAAAAACAAAATGCAAAAATGAACATTGGAGCGGTCCACTGGGTCTTTTTGGGCTTGGTCCTCAAAGGGTTAATAGAAGTAAATTACAAATATCTGGCACTTTATGACACCAGTTGATTTAAAGGAAAATTATTTTCACTGGAGTACCCCTTTAATGAAGGCACTAGAGATGGGCGAACCTGAAGCACGCTCAGGTTACTCCGAGCATTTGATCGGATGCCGCCCTAGGGAGTCCTGGAAAACATGGATAGAGCCAAAGGCCATGTTCACACAACGTATGTTTAGCATAAATAACGGCCGTTGTTGCTATTTGCAATTTTTGGGGCACTTTGACTGGCACTAGTCATACAGGAATTCTTACCAGCACTTTCCATGGAGTATTTTGGCAATTTTTTTTTCCCAGGAACTGTGCAAATTTTTGGTCATGTCCTGTAAGGAGACTCCTGTACTGTATGTTATGTAATATGGGTATATCGTGTACGGCCAGATCTGCCTTATCTCCCTGACCAGAAAAACCACAAAACGTCTCTGTGAATCAGCAAGTGAGAAGCAAACCAGAGATATATCCCAGGGACTCCGCACACGGGACGTCCACCTTATCAGGATGAGGACTATATTATATAATATACAGTTTCCACGTGCAAGCGTTACATGTGATGTTGCAAAAACAAAACTATAAAACATATATATAATATAGTAAGTAAAAATACAATAAATAATAAAATTATTCACTTAATATTACATTATACTAATAGAAATCATAGGTAATGTTATAGGACAGCAGACCGCATCTGGCCAGTTAGATCTCTAGGTCTTACACCCTGACTGGTGGCAGGCACGCTGTTGAGGATGTCAGGCAGGGTCAAAGGGCAAGTAATTGAAATGTGTAGGTCACGGTAGCTAAGTCTACTTCTGTTTGTATCCCATATTGCAGCCCCCAGACCAGACCTTGAAACAAACACAGACACCAGACTAAACACCTAAACTAATACAGGCTCCAGAATTAATACCAGACCCATAAATAAATACGGATCTGAGACTAAATCATTGACCCCAGATACAGACCCCATACCAGACCCCTAAGCGGATAAAACTCCATACCAGACCCCATAACAAATACAGCCCCCAGACCAGACCCCTAAAACTTGCAAACCCCAGGCTGAATAAAGAATAACCCGTACCAAACAGATACATAAATATCATTTTCTCATAATGAATACAGACCCCAAGTCAGACCCCTAAACTAATATAACCCTCAAAACAGACCCCTAAACTAATATATCAAGCTAGACCCACAAAAATAATATGGACCCCCAGACCAGACACCTAAACAAACCCGGCCCCCTAGATCGATAAACCTATACAGAGTCGGGAACAGACCCATAAACTTATACAGTCCTCCAGACCAGACCCCTAAACTACGGTAATACAGACCCCAGACCAGACCCCTAAACTACGTAAATACAGACCCCAGACCAGACCCCTAAACTACGGTAATACAGACCCCAGACCAGACCCCTAAACTACGGTAATACAGACCCCAGACCAGACCCCTAAACTACGGTAATACAGACCCCAGACCAGACCCATAAACTACGGTAATACAGACCCCAGACCAGACCCATAAACTACGGTAATACAGACCCCAGACCAGGCCCATAAACTACGGTAATACAGACCCCAGACCAGACCCATAAACTACGGTAATACAGACCCCAGACCAGGCCCCTAAACTGTGGTAATACAGACCCCAGACCAGAACCCTGAACTAATAAAGACCCCATACCAGACCCCTAAACTAATACAGACCCCAGACCAGATCCCTAAACTAATACAGACCCCAGAACAGACCCCTAAACTACTACAGACCCCAGACCAGACCCCTAAACTAATACAGACCCCAGACCAGACCCCTAAACTACTACAGAACCCAGACCCCTAAACTAATAAAGACCCCAGACCAGACCCCTAAACTAATACAGACCCCAGACCAGACCCCTAAACTAATAAAGACCCCAGACCAGACCCCTAAACTAATAAAGACCCCAGACCAGACCCCTAAACTAATACAGACCCCAGACCAGACCCCTAAACTAATAAAGACCCCAGACCAGACCCCTAAACTAATAAAGACCCCAGACCAGACCCCTAAACTAATACAGACCCCAGACCAGACCCCTAAACTAATAAAGACCCCAGACCAGACCCCTAAACTAATACAGACCCCAGACCAGACCCCTAAACTAATACAGACCCCTCCCTATTTAAATACAGAACCCAGACCAGATCCCTAAAATAATACAGATTCCGGACCACTAAAGTAATATAGACCCCAGAGCAAACTTCAAAACAAATACAGACCCAGATAGACTGATACACAGACATGAGACACTATGAGACATACGATATTAACATACATATACATACAATATATATACAATATATACATACATATACATACAATATATATACAATATATACATACATATACATAATATATATACACAATATATACATACATATACATACTATATATATATACACAATATATAAATACATATACATACTATATATATATATATATATATATATATATACACACAATATATACATACATATACATACTATATATATATATATATATATATATATATATATATATACACAATATATACATACAATATTTATATTTTACAGTTACGTATCTCATGTTATTCTTGGACCTTTAGACTTTTGTCCTGTTATATTCTCGTATTCGCTGGACGTTACGCTGACCCGTTTCTTTCATAGACTCTTATGCTCGCAAAAGCCAGTGAAGAACTAGAAAAAGAGATCAAAGAAACCCAAGAGGAAAAGGCGCGGATTCTGTCAGAGAATGTTCCCCCCTTACAGCATCAGGGGCTGAGCCTCCAGGAGTTACAGGTAAGGTTTTATAGATGTAATGCTATACTAGGGGGCGCTGTGTACCCACTAGATGCCTCACTTTACTGCAGACCTGTTAGAAATATAAGAAGAGTTGTCTGGTCTATAAAAGCCATTTTCATTTCTTTCCAGTCTGACACAGTGCTCTCTGCTGCCACCTCTGTCCGTGTCAGGAACTGTCCAGAGCAGGAGCAAATCCCCATAGAAAACCTCTCCTGCTCTGGACAGTTCCTGGCATGGACAGAGGTGGCAGCAGAGAGCACTGTGTCAGACTGTAAAGAATACACCACTTCCTGCAGAACATACAGCAGCTGATAAGTACTGGAGATTTTTTTAATAGAAGTAATTTTTATAACTTTCTGACACCAGTTGATTTATTTTTTTTTCCTCTGGAGTACCCCTTTAACAGTTATTGCCAGAGCTGATTTCTGGGATTCAGGGGCAAGGAAGCCCCAGACCATCTTTACTTTACCATATTACATCAGGGTATGGCACATGTACCTAACATTTATATTTTTTTTGCCTTTTTTTTAAGCAATTATGCATAAAACTTCACAAACAGATCGACGTGGTGGATGAAGAGCGTTATAATATTGAAGAAAAAGTCAAAAAGAATGAAATGGACGTAAGATTTCTTCAGATTATCTTTGTTGGTTCAACATTACATTAACTCCTTCTGGATCAAAGTCTACCCAGTTGTTTTGGGGGTCATTACCTTTTCATATCCTTATTCCCACAATTCCAAGGGCAAGAACCCCAGAGAACTCCACAGATGGGTAACCTCTCCTTCAGGGGTATTGTCAGGCTTGGCTTATTTAATCCCCAGTCATGTCCTTAGGCTTCTTAATAGAGTCAAACACTGACTTGCATAGAAATCATATCTATCATTTGGAGTGGAGCATGAATGGCCTATAAGTCTCCACGCGTCTTTATGGCGCTCTCCTCATAGAGAAAAGTTATGACTTTGCTCCTTCAACGATGGTCATCTCTGCAGCCAACCAGCACTGTGTGCCAATACAGAAACAGAGGTATATATAAGGGTGACCTCTCCTGGGGAGTTTCTGTCTTGGCTTATTAAATTCCCAGTCATGTGCTAAGGTTTCTTAAAGGAGAAGTACAGCGCAGGGCAAAAAATTACTACTGTTGGGGATCGTCAACGTTCTCCAGACCCGAACACTCTGCATTTGACGCCCGGCGGCTGGAGAAGTTGGATGCAGCCTTAGGGCTGCCAGGCCTTATCCATGTTTTCTAGGTCAGCATCCAACTTCTTCACCCGCTGGAAGTCTAGTGCCAAGTGTTCGGGTCCGGAGAATGTTGCCAATCCCCAACAGTTGACGAGTCCGCTCAACACTACAAATAACACTTCCATATAACTGCATAAATAATAACGCCATAACACCATATAGTGCACAAATATTACCAATAAACACTAAATGACAATGCGAGATAGAGTGCTTAGGCTTCTAGCAACTTTGCTCTATCCGGATCAGTTCCTTTACTTCTTGTGGCTACTGTCCTGCACTGTGTTCCTCTTGTCCATGGTGTGGGTTAGGATGATCCCTGACTTGTCCTCTCTAGTAGTGACTTAACACTGCATAGGGTGTAGTAAGGTTGCTTGAGGGAAAACTGTAGGGAGCATCCTACCTCTACAGAATCTAAAGTAAGAAGACCTTACACTTTCTCTACCCATGTGACTTCCTTCCTACAGCATGTGCACACTGTGCTGTGAATGGGTGAGGAGTGCGTGTGTAAGATACAAGGAGAGAGATGATAGGTTAGAAAAAGAAAGAACTCTCATTGGTGTACAGATCCAAATAACCCTTTAGTTCCTACTGCAGTGCAATATCTGTATATAAGTACTTGTAACAACGACATCTAGTGGTAAAACTTTGGTACTGCTACATTACCATTTACTCTTATAAGTACAGGCTTTTGCGAAGGGTGAAGCCGATAGCAACACCCGTGGTGGGACACCACGCTTACAACCCAATATAACCTTGCCACCAACATATATTATGCAACCATATAGTGCACAAATTATACTAACATACAGTGCTCAAATACAGTACGATATAGTGTTTAAGTTAGGTCGCTCTATGGTAATATTAAGACTCTTTGTGGTCTCCTTCCTCCCCCCTCAGATTGAAAGCTTAAATATTAAGATTATTGAACTCAGGGGAAAATTCAAGCGCCCAAACCTGAAGAGAGTGCGAATTTCCGCAGACGCCATGCTTAAAGCCCTGCTGGGTTCTACACATAAGGTTTCCATAGATCTGAGGGCCAACCTGAAGTCGGTCAAAAAGGAAGACGAGAAGGTAAGTGGCCTGTGACTGAAGCAGCTGGACGACCATATATGGACAGCTTAGTGTGATGCCAGAGCTCTGAACCAATCAGATGTCTTCCCCACTTTGGCCCCTCCTCCATCATCTTGCTCCTCCTCTATCCTCTTGCTCCTCCCTGTCAGTTTTACACTAGATGGATTTTTTTTATTGTCTGGGGAGGTTTTTAAGGGGAACGATGCTGACAGGTGACCAGTCCCTTACGAGGAGGGATCCCGCTCCTGATCTGGTCTCATCCGGTGGCCTCTCCCTGTGTCTGTGATGGTCTTTGTACTCGGTTCTTTATCGTCAGGATCTCTCATTGCCACTAATCCCATAAAGCTGTTGTTTGGGTGTAGCGAGTACATCTCAGGAATCTGTCAGCGGCAGTAATAATTTTACTGTCGGCCCCGGGCTCTTTAGGCTTCTGCTGCACTTGATGCATATCTGGAGTCATAAGCGGATTTGCTTTTACTGTTGTTATATACTCATGTGTCCTGGCTCGACAATGGGGATGGTCCTGGCAACTCTCTGTAGTATACCAAGTAGCCTACATACCTAACACTAGTCCCTATGGGACCGCAGATATGGTAGGTGGGTGTCACATATTCAGGCCCTTGGCTTCTGTATAGGTTACATTGGCTATTGTTTGCACTTTACAGGAGAAGGCTGTGGAGGTCACTGACTGGCGTAAGAACATTGAAGCCATGTCCGGCATGGAGGGCAGAAAGAAGAAGTTTGACACCAGTAATGCATAAGGTTATACAGGTAATGCATGGCCACCTCATCCGCACCTCTGACCACTGGTTTACTCACTAGTCCCATTGCCTATTTTACTAGTCAGGCTGCTCTAGTCCGTACCACTAGTCCCATTGGTTTGGCCAATAGTCCCACTGCCTACACTAATCGTATCTTTCTATTTACTAGTCCCACTGCCTACATCACTAGTCCCATTGCCTATTTTACTAGTCGGGCTGCTCTAGTTAAACCTATCTGTATCACTAGTCCCATTGGTTTGGCCACTAGTCCCACTGTCTTCATCATTAATCTCATCCTTCTAATTACTAGTCCCACTGCTTACATTACCAGTCACATTGCTCTTGTAACTAGTCCTACTAGTTACAGTACATTACTAGTCCCATTGCTCTAGTTACTAGTTCTACTACTTGCAGGACATCACTATTCCGAGTACCTACATGACTAGCCACATTGCTATAGTCACTAGTCCCACTGTCTAGATTACTAGTCACATTGCTCTAGTCAATAGTCCTACTACTTACAGTACATCACTAGTCCTAATACCTGCATCAATAGTCCCATTACTTTAGTCACTAGTCCTATTACCTACAGTAGATTACTAGTCCTAATACCTACATCCCTAGTCACATTGGTCTGGTCACTAGTCCTACTACTTACAGTACATCACTAGACCCACTGCCTACATCACTAGTCACATTGCCTACATCACTAGTCACATTGCTTTAGTCACTAGTCCTACTACTTACAGTACATCACCAGTCCTAGTACCTACATCACTAGTCTCATTGCTCTAGTCGCTAGTCCCACTGTCTACATTACTAGTCACATTACTTTAGTCACTAGTTTCACTGCCTACTGTACATCATTAGTCCCATTGCTCTAGTCACTAGTCCTACTACTTACAGTACATTACTATTCCTAATACCTACATCACTAGTCTCATAGCTCTAGTCATTAGTCCCACTGTCTACATCACTAGTTACATTACTTTAGTCACTAGTCCCACTGCCTACATCACTAGTCACATTGCTCTAGTCACTAGTCCTACTACTTACACAGTACATCACTATTCCTAATACCTACATCACTTGTCTCATAGCTCTAGTCACTAGTCCTACTACTTACAGTACATTACTAGTCCTAGTACCTACATCACTAGTCACATTGCTCTAGTCATTAGTCCCACTGTCTACATCACTAGTCACTTTACTTTAGTCACTAGTCCCACTGCCTACATCATTAGTCACATTGCTCTAGTCACTAGTCCTACTACTTACACTACATCACTAGTCCTAATACCTACATCACTAGTCTCATAGCTCTATTCACTAGTCCTATTACTTTAGTCACTAGTCCTATTACTTACAGTACATTACTAGTCCTAATACCTACATCACTAGTCACATTGCTCTAGTCATTAGTCCCACTGTCTACATCAGTGATTTTCAACCAGTGTGCCGTGGCACACTAGTGTGCCGCGACACATGGTCGGGTGTGCCGCAGGGAAAGTTCCCTAAACTATGGTGCCCCTGCAGATCGCCCCACTGCTGCTGTCCGCCTCACCTACTGGCCGCCTGTAGTGCCCGGACGTGCTCCTCCTATCCAATCAGCGGAGACCGGGAGCGTGGTGCACCGCAGGAGCACGTCCGGGCCCTACGGGCGTCCAGTAGGTGAGGCGGACAGCAGCGGCGACCATCTCAGAGGAGGTGAGGAGGAAGGGGGGGAGAGAAACCTGGGGATGGAGGAGAGAAACAGGAGAAAACAATGGGGGAGAGAAACCTGGGGATGGGGGAGAGAAGCATGGGGGAGAAAAAGGGGGGGAGAGAAGCATGGGGAAGAGAAACCTGGGGATGGGGGAGAGAAACAGCGGAGAGAAGCAGGGGGGAGAGAAGTTTGGTGGAGAGAAGCAGGGGGGAGAGAAGTATGGTGGAGAGAAGCATGGGGGAGAGAAGCACAGGAGAGAAGCATGGGGAGAAGTATGGTGGAGAGAAGCACAGGAGAGAAGCATGGTGGAGAGAAGCATGGTGGAGAGAAGCATGGTGGAGAGAAGCATGGGGGAGAGAAGCATGGGGGAGAGAAGCACAGGGGGGAGAAGAAAACAGGCCCAGGTTTCACACTGAGTGAGTATAAATACATTTAGAATCTATATTATTAACTATATGTATAATATGTACTGTTTTAGTATCATTTTTTGCCATTTTGGTTGGTGGTGTGCCCCGGGATTTTTTAAGTATAAAAAGTGTGCCGCGGCTCAAAAAAGGTTGAAAATCACTGGTCTACATTACTAGTCACATTGCTTTAGTCACTAGTCACACTGCCTACATCACTAGTCACATAGCTCTAGTGAGTAGTCCTACTACTTACGGTAAATCACTAGTCCTAATACCTACATCAATAGTCCCATTACTTTAGTCACTAGTCGTAATACCTGCATCACATAGCGCTAGTCACTAGTCCTACTGTCTACATCACAAGTCACATTACTTTAGTCACTAGCCCCATTGCTCTAGTCAATAGTCCTACTACTTACAGTACATCAGTACAGTCCTATTACCCACATCACTAGTCACATTACCCTAGTTACTAGTCCCACAGTCTACATCACAAATCTCATTGCTTTAGTTACTAAATAGAATAAAAAATTATATAACCTTATTAAAAAAAGTGTAAACATGTTTTTAATTTTTTAATTCGTACCAGTATCTCCCCCATGACTTTCTGCCTTTACATAGTCACTACGTTTCTGACTACCGATAATCCGGAGTATTTGTTAATCCAGTAGTCAGATTTTATTTTGCCAGATAGTGATTGCTGAGATTGTCAGATGAAATCAGGCACCATGTGCCATCAGCTGTACTGTACTTTCATGCTGACTCACCAGCCTGCTGCGCTGCATTGTGGGAGATGTTGTGCAATCTTTAGACAAAGGCACTGTTACATCAAAGCGATATAGATCTACATTTCCCATAATGCACTACAGCAGGTTGTACTGTAAAACACAAATAATAATACACTTTGCACTGTAAATTTTTACTGTTTTTAAGATTTACGCTTGCTGTCAGTGAATGGAAAGAGTAATTGGGGGAGATTTATCAAACATGGAGTAAAGTGAAACTGCCTCAGTTGCCCCTAGCAACCAACCAGATTTCACCTTTCATTCCTCACAAACTCTTTGGAAAATGAAAGGTGGAATCTGATTGGTTGCCGGGGGCAACTGAGCCAGTTTCACTTTACACCATGTTTGATAAATCTTCCCATTGTTTATATTCAGAGGAACGTGCCCTGAGCTTCTCCTGCTGAAATCTTATAAAAACTAAGGGGGAGATTAGGTCTTAAGGAGATACTTTCTCGAATTTTTCGCGACTGAGTTTGTGACGGCAAGCAGTCTTGCAATATACTCTATTTATTTTTTATGTTTTCTATGTTTAAATCGACATAATACATATGCCCACTAGGTGTCTCCCTTCCTGCTAAATTGCGGTCTATGCTCCTTCCGTGCTGATATTTGGTCTTTTCTCTGTTAAAAAAAAAAAAAAAAGAGACCAAACACATGAAGTCCACGTCCTTTAGGCGCTCACAGACATGGTTTGGTATTGATTTACAGCCAAGTCTTCACTGTGCATGTGTGCAGCTGCTGCACATCCACCTTCAGTAGCATATAATCCTGCTGGTGCTCGCATTGTATGGTCAGCTCTCCTTTCCCACACCACCAAAACCTCTGTCACCACACAGTGACATTATACTGACTGAATTGTTGCATAACAAAGAACATTGTCTCCTATAAGCTGCAGAGCTGATAATAGAATTAGCAAATGTTAATACTGTATTTTCTGGAGTATAAGACAACTTTTTAACCCCGAAAAATCTTGTCAGAAGTCGGGGGTCGTCTTTTACGCCGGGTAGGGTCGCCCCATCCGGTTGGGGGGCTCAAAAATGGCCCGCATCCCCACCGTATGGGGCAACCATTTTAAAAAAAACAACAGTTAACTCACCTGGGCCCGTTCCCGGCCTCTGCGCGTCTTCTTCTCCGCTCCCGGCCCAGCCTGTGTGACGTACACTGACTGCGCCGGGGGTGCCCAAAGCTCTCCCGAGCAGCCGAGCGTCTAATCGGAGACGGAGCAGTCAGTGTACGTGACACTGGCTGCGCCGAGAACGGGAGCAGAGAAAAAGATGCACGGAGGCTGGGAACGGGCCCGGGTGAGTTAACTGTTTGTTGTTTTATTAATTTAGCTGCAGTTAACCCCTGCCTGACCACAGCAGGGCTGCGGTCAGGCAGGGGTTAACATTTTCTGGCCTATAAGGCGAACCCCTGACAATCTCTTTAACCCCTTAGCGACCCATGACGTATCTGATACGGGGTGTTCAGAGCGTGCTCTGAACGGCGCTGATCCCGGCTGACATGGGCAGTGCCTCTATTAGCCGGCGCGGGTCCCGTTGCCGCGCCGGCTAATTAAGCCTCTAAGTGCAGCTGTCAAACCTGACAGCTGCACTTAGATGCTGTGTTCTCCCTGTCCCTGGTGTCTAGTGGGACGGATCCGTTCTTCTGCCCGTGCTGGGCCTCAGCGTCGGAATGACGCTGATCCCGGCTTGGCAATAGATTGCTATGGCCTGCAGCAGGCCATAGCAATCTATGACAGATCTGATCGATCTTTGCTGTGTATATACAAGTCCCTCAGGGGGACTTCTAGTTAAAGTAAAAATAAAAGTAAAAAAAAATTTTATTAATAAAAAATCCCCTCCCCTAATAAAAGTCCAAATCACCCCCTTTTTCCCATTTTATAAATATAAATAAATAAATAAACAAATAAATAAACATTTAGTATCGCCGCGCACGTAATCGCCCGAACTGTTAATCACATTCCTGATCTCGCACGGTAAACGGCGTCAGCGCAAAAAAATTCCAAAGTGCAAAATTGCTCATTTTTGGTCACATCAAATCCAGAAAAAATGTAATAAAAAGTGATCAAAAAGTCGCATATGCGCAATCAAGGTACCGATAGAAAGAACACATCATGGCGCAAAAAATGACACCTGACACAGCCCCATAGACCAAAGGATAAAAGCGCTATAAGCCTGGGAATTTTAAGGAACATATATTTGTTAACAATGGTTTGAATTTTTTACAGGCCATCAGATACAAGAAAAGTTATACATGTTACATATCTTTGAATTTTTAAAGACTTGAGGAACATGCATAACAAGTCAGTTTTACCCCAGGGCGAAGGGCGTAAATTCAAAACTACCCGAAATCAAAACAAATTCCTTTTTTTTTTTCAATTTGACAGCGCAAATGATTTTTTTTCCAGTTTCGCAGTATATGTTATGGAAAAATAAAGTCTGTCATTGAAAAGTACAATTGGTTTCACAAAAAATAAGGGCTCATGTGGGTCTTTAGGTGAAAAAATGCAAGTGCTATGGACTTTTAAACATAAAGTGGAAAAAGCAAAAGTGCAAAAACAAAAATTGACTTTGACCTTAAGGGGTTAAAAGTCAGGGGTCGTTTTATAAGCCCAGTCGCCTTATACGCCAGAAAATACGGTAATATAAGTAGCCTAAGTTGATTGCCCTCAGCTGATATACAACCTGCATGATGGACAGGTGTCTTTCCTGTGAGCGGCAAAGACTGGGACTTCCTGTGTTTGGTCTTTTTTTTTTTAACAGAGAAAAGACCAAATATCGGCACGGAGGGAACATAGAGCACAGTAAGACAGGAAGAGAGACACCTAGTGGCCATATATGTATATATGTATGGGTTTACACAGATAAAATGTTAAAAATAAATAAAGGAAGTATATTGCAAAACTGCTTGCGAACTTGCTACCAATCCTTCAGATGTATTCAAGGGGTTCTCCAGGCATGAGGACCTTTTTTACTATGACTGGGGGTGGGGAGGTGAATGAAGACGTGATGTTTCAAGCCCGCTCAGCCATTCTGTTGGTGAATGGCTGAGCGGGCTTGAAACATCACGTCTCAAGCCGGGTCATAGACCAGGAAGCGTCCGGGAATCAGAGACTGGGGTAGCAGGATGCGGGACCCAGCGCTTGGACCAGGGAGGTAAGTGGACGTCATTACTTTCATCCGCCCCCTCCCTGGCCGTAGTGAAAAAAGCCCTCCCTCCTGGAGTACTCCTTTAAGCATGCAGAAAAACTGATCGATAGACATTTTATTGATTTCAGTAGCAGCCATGTAATACTTAATTTGTCCTGCGGAGGTGCTGCAGGATAACAGAACACTTGTTGCTGCATACCCTTGATGATTACTGGGTGTCCTGACATCTACATCTTATTGAGAAGGGACTGTTCTTAGTAAAGTGGATTGTAATAGGTAACCACAAGGCCAGTGTGAACAGTGGTGAGCAGCGAGAACATATTCCTGTATGGCGCGTAGATATTTGACTCCCGGCCAGCGATTGTATATGCGGAGAGGTGTGTTACCTGCATAGCTATTGTCAATGTAACAGACAGAGGAGAGGGTGAAGGGGAATACAGGGACTATTCAGTATATACTAGAAGAAGAAGGGTTATGTCTGCAGACAGGGTGAGACAGTCCTTCAGCAATGTGATAATCCAGGACTCTATTATCAATGGTTCTATTATGTTGTGGTAAATACTCGCTCTATATATAATGCTGCTCGGAATTCTTTGTTTGACTTTGCTGGTGCTCATCTTGACTTGAGTCGATGATAATCACATGAAGGGCTGGTGGGTGTGCTTACATAGCGCCATACAGTGCCCTCATAGTTCCATACTGCCACCTCATAGAGCCAAATAGTGCCCACATTGTACCATAATGTCACCTCATAGAGCCAAATGTTGCCCTCATAGTGCAATACTGTCACCTCATAGAGCCATACAGTGCCCTCATAGTGCCATACTGTCACCTCATAGAGCCATACAGTGCCCTCATAGTGCCATACTGTCACCTCATAGAGCCATACAGTGCCCTCATAGTGCAATACCGTCACCTCATAGAGCCATACAGTGCCCTCATAGTGCCATACTGTCACCTCATAGAGCCAAATGGTGCCCACATTGTGCCATACTGTCACCTCATACAGCCAAATGGTGCCCTCATAGTGCAATACTGCCACCTCATAGAGCCATACAGTGCCCTCATAGTGCCATACTGTCACCTCATAGAGCCAAATGGTGCCCAAATAGTGCAATACTGTCACCTCATAGAGCCATAGAGTGCTCTCATAGTGCAATACTGTCACCTCATAGAGCCAAATAGTAACATAGTGCCATATTGTCACCTCATAGAGCCATACAGGGCCTCATAGTGCCATACTATCACCTCATAGCGCCATACAGTGCCATACTGTCACCTCATAGAGTCATACAGTGCCCTCATAGTGCCCATACTGTCACCTTATAGAGCCATACAGTGCCATATTGTCACCTTATAGCAGGGGTGGGGAACCTTTTCCATGTCGAGGGCCGGTCGGGCATTTATAAAATCATTCGAGGGCCGCATACCGTGCGCAGCAGGGTAGCGTGGGTTTGCAGCACCCGGGGCAAGGCAAAGTATTGTTCCCCTAATGCCCCTGCTATTGTAGTTAACCCTCTGTGATGCCCCTTGTACCTGATGTGAATCCTTAGTGATACCCTGTAGCCTGAGTTAACCCCCCAGTCATGTCCCTGGTAGCCTAGTCAGCCCCCCGTCATGTCCCTGGTAGCCTAGTTAACCCCCCAGTTATGTCCCTGGTAGCATAGTTAACCCCCCAGTCATGTCCCTGGTGGCCTTCTTAACCCCCTCAGTCATGTCCCTGGTGGCCTTCTTAACCCCCTCAGTCATGTCCCTGGTGGCCTTCTTAACCCCCTCAGTCATGTCCCTGGTGGCCTAGTTAACCCCCCAGTCATGTCCCTGGTGGCCTAGTTAACCCCCCAGTCATGTCCCTGGTGGCCTAGTTAACCCCCCAGTCATGTCCCTGGTGGCCTTCTTAACCCCCTCAGTCATGTCCCTGGTGGCCTTCTTAACCCTAACAGTCATGTCCCTGATGTCCCGCGGCACAGGGGTGCCGCGGGCCGCATCCGGAGGTGTCAGGGGCCGGATGCGGCCCGCGGGCCGGAGGTTCCCCACCCCTGCCTTATAGCATGCTCCATACAGTGCCCTCATAGTGCCATACTGTCACCTCACTGAGCCAAATGGTGCCCGCAAAATTGTCACCTCATATAGCCAAATGGTGCCCACATAGTGCCATATTATCACCTCAAAGAGCCAAATGGTGCCCACATAGTGCCATACTGACAACATAGTGCCATACTGACAACTCATAGCCAAGTAGTGCCCACGGTGAGCCATACTGTCACCTCATAGAGCCAAATGGTGCCCACATAGAGCCAAGTGGTAACCCCATAGAACCAAGTGGTGACCACATAGAGCCATACTGTGACCACATAGAGCCAAGTGGTGACCTCATAGAGCCATACTGTGACCACATAGAGGCATACTGTGACCACATAGAGCCAACTGTTAAACCATACTTTGACCACATCATTTGACACCACTTCTTACACTTCAGTCGCTGGTGTGTTTGCCCACATAGGGCCATACTGTGACCCCATAGAGCCAAGTAATTCCCATATAAAGCCTACATTGTGTATAGCAACACAGTGTTCACATACTTTGCTCACATAGAACCAAATGGTGCCCACATTTTCTCATGCAAGGACTAGAAGGCCATATATTACTAAGCTATTTCCACATAAAGCTATGAAGTGCCCAAAAAGTTCCATACCATAACCATATATATCAACACAGTGCTCACAATGGGTCATATGTTACTTGTCCTGTGCTGATTTGGAGTTATATCATACCTTATAATCCAGTCACCTTGAGAACACATAGTGCCCACACAGTACCATACTATACTCACGTCTTTCTAATACAAGAAGCCATTGTGACCCATGTGTCTACTACTACAGCTTATACCCAGTCATATAAATAAGTAGAGCTGAGCCAGGAATGAGTTGCAGTACCTGATACCTCCACTGGGATAACCATAGAGCTGTAAGAGTTACTGCAGTAAAAAAAAAATGGCTCTGCGGGGGCGGGGCCTTCCCCAATCACATATGGATTATTAAATAGCCCTAGCTCAGTATATAAAATTTGCTATGATAAAAATGGTGAATGATGATACAATGTGACTTTATGTTTTGCAGGAGAGAAGAAAAAGAGGAATTTCATGTTTTTTAAAAATCTTAATAAACTTTATGTTGGATTGTTTCTAGTTCATCGCCACTTGAGTCTTCATGCAGCAACCGTGCACTTACATAGTGTCTGTCTTATTGTGTTATTGTTAATGTAAAAGAAGCAAAAAATAAAATATCAAGTATTCTGTTTATATCATGTCCAGTTGTGATTTTTCTTTTTTTTTTTTTTAATTATTATTATTTTTTTTTTCATATACAGGGTGGTTCAAAAGTCGGTGCACAGTATGTGTAAAAGGGTTGTGAAGGGGGAGATTGATCGTAAAGTGAAACTGGCTCAGTTGCTCCTAGCAACCAATCAGATTCTACCTTTCATTTTCCAAAGAGCGTATGAGGAATAAAAAGTGGAATCTGATTGGTTATTAGGGGCAACTGAGCCAGTTTCACTTTACACCATGTTTGATAAATGTCCCCCTTCATAACTCTATTACACATACTGTCCACCTAGTTTTGGACCACCCTGTAAATAAATATTTATTACTTTTTTTTTTAGTCCCTATAGGAGACATCTATGAGCAACTGCTTGATTGCTTATAAGGATCAATGTAATACTATAGTATTGCATAGATCCATCAGATCAGCACTTTTTTGTAGACCAGTACAGTACAGGCCCCAGGCTGCTATGACAATAGATCATGTTGTGGGAAGCCGATCCTTCCCACTATACCACCAACAATCTATATATATGTGGTGGTGCGCTGGTGCTGGAGGTAGTACACCCCCGGTGTGGAGGCGACACGGCCGGTTACTTGTCAGATGGTAAAGCGTGACGCCTCTATGGTGGTTGGCCGAGATATAGCCGGGCCCAGTGATGTTGTGTCGTGACGCCAGTGCCGGTTGGGCACACAGGTATGGTGGCACACCTGCTTTAGTTTAAAGGGCCGGTTGCACCTTGGTTCCCCTGTGGACAGTGACCTGCCGGGTTGTTGCAGGGTCCCTTGGGCTGTTGTCACGGTGGTCCGGAGTGGAATAGTGACCCACCCAGACTATTGGCACTGCCATCCACAGAAAGGAGAGATGACCCAAGGAGTGTGTGTGTACTGTGTTGGTGTTCGATGAGGAATCACAGAGTGATTTTATCATAAATAAAATCTGGTTTACTCTGAAGATACTTGTATGCAGCAGGTGATACAAATAGAAGAATACTTGAGAGAGACTACTTGTACTTGTGTTTTGATTCTTTGATCTTCGCACCACCTATTGCCCTACCAGTGTTGGGGGACCCGTCCTAGTGGGTGACACAAGCCCCAGACCTTGTTACCTGGGATGAGCGGAATGCTGAGGGTTCCCTGCTTACACCCGTGCTGTGAGATAGAGTTCATAGGCTTCTAGCAACTTTGCTCTATCCGGATCAGTTCAAACTTTCTTTCCTCAGTCCCCTACTCTTTGGTAATGCATTGAATGTATGCTACCATAAAGTTTGTTTATGCTACACAAGGTTTGTTTGCTGTCTGTTACCATAGAGATGCATTGATCTGCATAGAACACGGACCCAAAACTAAACTGAGCAAAGACAGGAGATGTGATATAGAAGCTGCAACCCTGGTGAGCTCCTTCCTTCTCTTCCTGCATTGGCCACTATAGTAGGACCTGTCATCACGCCCCCTGGAAGTAAGTCACGATTATTATTCCCCCTGAAATCAACACCAAACCAATGTATATGCCCAGTAACTAATTCTAGGATAAAAGAGGAGAGTGCCCCATTCATGGTACTAAATCCTAGCCTGTTTATTTCATCATTGCAATTCTTCATTCCACCAGTGGTGGCACTGCTTGGAAATTAAACACTTGCTGCAGATGTTCAAATACCATGCAGTGCCACCACTGGTGGAATGAAGAATTGCAATGATGAAATCCTTGGGCTCCTGCACAGATTGCAGTTGATCTCAGTATTGGAGGTTGAGTAAATGAGGAAATAAGGAAACAATTACTTACTTACAGCTAATTCTTGAATATACAGGGAAAGTGCTTATTGGGATATGCTTGATGTGGGCCACTCACTTCCCTATGGGGCGATCTGACCAATCTGCAAAAACAGACTGACATTTTTTTCCCCAGGCCCCAATGCATAATGCAGCAGACTTACCAGTCAGGAACTGGGGAGAGCTGGATGAACAGCCTAAGCAATGGCTATCCTCCTAGGGATTCATAGACTATGGCATATGTGCTGACTGTACACATGTCGGAATGCAATGGGATATTTGTGTTATTTCCAGACAGACAAAACACGCCATTCCTATTTGTCGTTTTAATTAACTGTACACGGCTTTACACAGATTTTTTTTTTTATTTCTAGCTGCGGGCGCTCGCTGACTCATTCATACTGTCCTGGCGCCAAATGCACTCAACCAGTATTGCTGGAAACCTATTTAGGTTTACTAATCCTGCCAATGAAACACAATCAGAACATGTGGAGACCTTTCCACTTATTACAAAAAAAGAAAAAAAAATCAGCAGGAGGTAATTGAGGGCAGACATGTTTTCGTTAGAATCTGAAGGGTGTACAGTTCTGGCTTTCCAGTGTACAGGGTGTACAGTTCTGGATTCCAACAAAATTATGTTAGTTTGCAAATGTCCACTTTACAGTGTCTGCAGATGTAGTACTGTACACATAACTAATAGCGCTATACAGTACAAATAAATAAACATGTCAATATTTAAGTAGCACAAATATACAATGCTGCCATACAATACATCATATAATACAATACATACAATACAGTGTCTGCAGATGTAGTACTGTACACATAAATAATACCACTCTACGGTACAAAAAAATAAGTTTATAAATATGTTAATAACAGAAATATGTAATGCTGCCATACAGTACATATAAATAATACCACTATATGGCACAAATAAATAAGTATATAAATAAGTAAATAACAGAAATATATAATGTTGCCATACAGTACAGATAAACAATACCGCTACACAGTAAAAATAAATAGGTATATAAATATGTAAATAACAGAAATATATAATGCTGCTATACAGTACATATAAACAATACCGCTATACGGTACAAATAAATAAGTATATAAATATGTAAATAAGTAAAAATTACGCTGCCAAACCATACATATAATATTACTATCCAGTACAATTAAATAAATAAATAGATAAATATGTAAACAACAGAATTATATGATGCTGCCATACAGTACAAATAAATAAATAAATAAACATGTAAATATCTAAATAACACAAATATACAATGCTGCCATATAATACTATCATCCAGTACAAATAAATAAATAAACATATAAATGACATAAATCTATAACGCTATTATACAATGCATATAAACAATACCACAATATGGTACAAATAAATAATTATATAAATATGTAACTATCAAAAACATATAATACTGCCATTCAATACGTATAAATAATACTAATATACTGTACTAATAAACATATATGTAAATAACAGAAATATATAATGATGCCATACAGTACATACAATACTATTATCCAGTACAAATAAATAAACATATAAATAACAGAAATCTATTACGCTACCATACAATGCATATAAACAATACCACAATACAGTACAAAAAAATAATTATATAAATATGTCAATATCAAAAACATATAATACTGCCATTCAAGACTTATGAATACCACTATACAGTACAAATAAATAAACATACAATTATGTAAATAACAAAAAATATAAAATGCTGCCATACAGTACATATAATTACTACTACTCTACGGTACAAGTAAATAAATAAATATATATATAATAAATTGTTATTGCTATTGTATAATATGAATATGGCGATAAATGGAAAGCAATTAATACAAATGGGTAGAGAACAGGTAATATACCGCCTAAATGTAAACTTCCTCAAGAGCGGTGTACTGTGCTTTCAAAGTCTGGAGCGTGTTCTTCCGTCCTGGATGTGGTGTCTATGTATACAAGTTTTGTCCCATGTACTTTATGACGACACTACTAAACACTACGGGAGTCTCAAGAGAGTCACAAGACCACTTAACGCATTTCAGCGATACTACCGTATGCTGAAGTGTTCCGAGCTGTTGCTCAGTATTGAGTAGAAACCCCCTCCTGCAATTTGAGCTAGTTCAGCCATGAGACTTCTTGGGAGTGATGTAACAAGTTCTTCACACGTGGATTTGGGGATCCTCTGCCATTCTTCCTGGCAGATCCTCTCCAGTTCCCTCAGGTTGGATGGTGAACCTTGGTGGAACCAGTTGGGTTTAGGTCAGGGCTCTGGCTGGGCCGGTCAGGAATGGTCACAGAGTTGTTGTGGAGACACTGCTCTGTTATTTTAGCTGTGTACTTTGGGTCATTGACTTGTTGGAAGGTGAAACCAGTTTGAGGTCCAGAGCACTCTGAAAGAGGTTTTCATCCAGGATATCTCTGGGTGCTGGGTGATGAGGTCTAGGTGCTGGGTGATGAGGTCTGGGTGCTGGGTGATAAGGTCTGGGTGCTGGGTGATGAGGTCTGGGTGCTGGGTGATGAGGTCTCAGTGCTGGGTGATGAGGTCTGGGTGCTGGGTGATGAGGTCTGGGTGCTGGGTGATGAGGTCTGGGTGCTGGGTGATGAGGTCTGTGCTGAGTGATGAGGTCTCAGTGCTGGGTGATGAGGTCTGGGTGCTGGGTGAGGAGGTCTGGGTGCTGGGTGATGAGGTCTTTGTGCTGGGTGATGAGGTCTCAGTGTTGGGTGATGAGGTCTGGGTGCTGGGTGATGAGGTCTAGGTGCTAAGTGATGAGGTCTGGGTGCTGGGTGATGAGGTCTAGGTGCTGGGTAATGAGGTCTTAGTTTTGGGTGATGAGGTCTTTGTGATGGGTGATGAGGTCTAGGTGCTGGGTGATAAGGTCTGGGTGCTGGGTGATGAGGTCTTAGTGCTGGGTGATGAGGTCTGGGTGCTGGGTGATGAGGTCTGGGTGCTGGGTGATGAGGTCTGGGTGCTGGGTGATGAGGTCTGGGTGCTGGGTGATGAGGTCTCAGTGCTGGGTCATGAGGTCTGGGTGCCGGGTGATGAGGTCTGGGTGCTGGGTGATGAGGTCTTTGTGCTGGGAGATGAGGTCTCAGTGCTGGGTGATGAGGCCTTATTACTGGGTGATGAGGTCTCAGTGCTGGGTGATGAGGTCTGGGTGCTGGGTGATGAGGTCTGGGTGATGGGTGATGAGGTCCGTGTGCTGGGTGATGAGGTCCGTGTGCTGGGTGATGAGGTCTGGGTGATGGGTGATGAGGTCCGTGTGCTGGGTGATGAGGTCCGTGTGCTGGGTGATGAGGTCCGTGTGCTGGGTGATGAGGTCTGGGTGATGGGTGATGAGGTCCGTGTGCTGGGTGATGAGGTCCGTGTGCTGGGTGATGAGGTCCGTGTGCTGGGTGATATGGTCTGTGTGCTGGGTGATATGGTTGGTGTGCTGGGTGATGAGGTCTGGGTAATGGGTGATGAGGTCTGGATGCTAGGTGATATGGTCTCAGTGCTGGGTGATATGGTCTGTGTGCTGAGGTCCAGGAATGGCTGTGGATAGAAATTAGGGATGGTCCGAACCGAGTAATGATTCCCGCTGTCTGCCCTCTCCGTGGAGCGGGCAGATACAGCGGGAGGACCGCCTGGAAAACTGGGATACAGCCATAGCCATAGGCTGTATCACAGTTTTCCAGGCGGTCCTCCCGCTGTATCCGCCCGTTCCACGGAGAGGGCAGACAGCGGGAATCTGATGCCGAGCGTTCGGGTTCATACGAACCTGAACCTCGGCAGGTTCGGACCATCCCTAATAGAAATGCTTTGTGTCCAATCAGGAGTCTCTGACGGTCCGCGCTGTGAGCTTTCAGTAGGTTTCCTCCGGGTCTTACCTTTCTCTGGATCAACACACAAAGGTTATGGCTTAAACTTGATTTAGCGTTCTCTTTTTTCAACTATGTAGTTTGCTGATCTGATCAGGTTTTGAGTACACCTCACATGCGCTGCTTATGGGCGGTTCAGGCTCTTCAGGGGTGTGGCCTATATATTCGGGGGTGGGGCATATGTCTTAAAACTTCCCCCTGAAGTCACATCACAACTTCATTTCCAGAGGTGTGACTGAATTCTGCAGCTTGTGTGGTAGATTTTCTGCCCCTTTAAGGACCAGACCTCGAGTGACACATAACTGGGCCGAGTCCCAGTTTGAGCGTGTTGTGTATACTCCTCCCAGATGTCCTCTCAGGTCATGCCCCCTCCTACCCAGAGCCTAATTTTTCCTTCTGATTAAACCCAGTTGCCAGCTGCAGACCAGTGACTCTGTCTTCCTATGTTTTTTTGGCATTAGACAGTGGTAAACCACATAGTCCAGATGGACACTATTCTAGGTTAGCTGTATACTTAATGAGGAGACAATATGAGTCACAGTGGAGGAAGTAAGCGGATCGGAGCCGCGGGACGCCCACGCACATAGACCTGCAAACAATCAGTTTAAAGTTGCACAAGGCTGGTAACTTAACCCGCTCCTCTGCTGCATCGCTGGCAAAATCATGGTATGGTGCCACCATATCCGCACCATAGCAAGGAGGGCTATGTAGTTATTTCCACCATTGCCATAAGAGAGTTGTCATATATGAAGAGGCTTTCCTCCTTGCTCTCTAGTGCCATCTATTTGGGGCTTGGACCCTTTAAGAGTCTTGGAACATGACTGGGAATATAGGTTCTTAAAGGGGATTGAATGAGAAGAGAATAAAGGTTCTGTATGATGTTCCATGATTATGGCTCCCCAGATCATCACACCAGCAGGGGACAGTGTGTCGTTCCCAGATCATCACACCAGCAGGGGACAGTGTGTCGTCCCCAGATCATTACACCAGCAGGGGGCAGTGTGTCCTCCCCAGATCATCACACCAGCAGAGGGCAGTGTTTGCTCCCCACATTATTACACCAGCAGGGGGCAGTGTGTCCTCCCCAGATCATCACACCAGCAGAGGGCAGTGTTTGCTCCCCACATTATTACACCAGCACGGGGCAGTGTGTCCTCCCCAGATCATCACACCAGCAGAGGGCAGTGTTTGCTCCCCACATCATCACACCAGCAGAGGGCAGTGTATTTTCCTTAGATCATCACACCAGCAAGGGGCACTGTGTCCTCCCCCACATCATCACACCAACAGGGGGCAGTGTCCTCCCCCCACATCATCACAACAGCAGGGGGCAGTGTGTCCTCCCCACATCATCACACCAGCATGGGTCAATGTGTCCTCCCCACATCATCACACCAGCGGGTAGCAGTGTGCCTTTCACATCATCACACCAGCAGGGGTTAATGTGTCCTCCCCACATCATCACACCAGTAGAGAGCACTGTGCCCTTCACATTATCACACCAGTAGGTGGCAGTGTGCCCTCCTTATATCATCACACCAGCAGGGGGCAGTATTTCCTCCACATCTACACACCAGAGGGGCAGTCCCTCCTACACATTATCACACCAGTAGGGGCAGTGTGTCCTCCTACATCATCACACCAGCAGGGAGCAGTATGTCCTCATAATATCATCACACCAGCAGGGGGCCGAATTTCCTCCACATCTTCATACCAGCAGGGGCAGTGTGTCTTCCTCATATCATCACAGCAGCAGGGGGGCAATATTTCCTCCACATCATCACACCAGCAGGGGGCAGTGCACTATAAGCTCCCCTTTTCTTCAAACTATTGTTTCACATACTTTAGCACTGAAGGGGGAGGAAAAAAAGTCAACTTTTATAATATTTTAGAATATTAAGTGTACAAGCATCACATCTATTACACCGGACCCCAAAGTTGTTGGGTAGAGATGATGCCCTGGAATAAGATAAATTATAGTTATTGGTAATTTTACTTAGACGGATTGTATTTGCCATGCTTGGCTCTTGGAGAAGTGTAAGTCTTCTATGCACAGAAGTAAACATTGTCCTGTATTAGCTCTATGGCATGTTGGAGCTTGTACACAGATTCTGGCTGCACGATACGTCATAGTAGATCATGTAACCGCGAGTAGCACGGCCAACGTATGTCATACACAGCAAACACAACACAGGACTGGAAATACTGTACAAGTTAAAGCCATTGTATACTGGAAAGTAATATTACTATATTCTGAGACAGGCCTGAGGGGGTCACTACCTGTAGACCCCATGAAGTAGCCAAATGTTCCCCATCAATAGAAACTATGGGGGAGATTTATCAAACATGGTGTAAAGTGAAACTTTCTCAGTTGCCCCTAGCAACCAATCAGATTCCACCTTTCATTTTCCAAAGAGTCTGTGAGGAATGAGAGGTGGAATCTGATTGGTTGCTAGGGGCAACTGAGCCAGTTTCATATATATATATATATATATATATATATATATATATATATATATATATATAGTAATAAGGTGATATTGATGGACAGTAAATCTCACCAGTGTCAGGTGGCTGCTGCCAAGGCGTATAACATGATGGGAACACTGTGTGCAGTTTTGGGCACCTGTATATAAGGAGGACCTGGCTGAGCAGGTGCAAAGTAATTTTAGGAAATGTTTGGGTGATTTAATTTAAAACTAAGACTAAGAGGTGATCTTCATAACCATGAATAAATAGAATAAGAAACATCTAATGCTCATTCTATATACAGTATCTCCATATATCATTCTATATACAGTATCACCATATATCATTCTATATACAGTATCACCATATATCATTCTATATACATTATCACCATATATCATTCTATATACATTATCACCATATATCATTCTATATACAGTATCTCCATATATCATTCTATATACATTATCACCATATATCATTCTATATACAGTATCTCCATATATGATTCTATATACAGTATCTCCATATATCATTCTATATACAGTATCTCCATATATCATTTTATATACAATATCACCATATATCATTCTATATACAGTATCTCCATATATCATTCTATATACAGTATCTCCATATATCATTCTATATACATTATCACCATATATCATTCTATATACAGTATCTCCATATATCATTCTATATACAGTATCTCCATATATCATTCTATATACATTATCACCATATATCATTCTATATACAGTATCACCATATATCATTCTATATACAGTATCTCCATATATCATTCTATATACATTATCACCATATATCATTCTATATACAGTATCACCATATATCATTCTATATACATTATCACCATATATCATTCTATATACAGTATCACCATGTATCATTCTATATACATTATCACCATATATCATTCTATATACAGTATCACCATATATCATTCTATATACAGTATCTCCATATATCATTCTCTATACATCATCACCATATATCATTCTATATACATTATCACCATATATCATTCTATATACAGTATCACCATATATCATTCTATATACATTATCACCATATATCATTCTATATACAGTATCACCATATATCATTTTATATACATTATCACCATATATCATTCTATATACAGTATCTCCATATATCATTCTATATACATTATCACCATCTATCATTCTATATACATTATCACCATATATCATTCTATATACATTATCACCATATATCATTCTATGCTGCACTGGCTGAAGAGGAAGATGTAGTTCAGTAGTCAGGTCAGAGGGGCAAAGGCCATGGGCCCACTTACATAGTGGGGCCTACTCAGTATGTACATGGGTTGGGGAGTAGATGGTAAAACCTCCCTGCTGTACCCCTTAAAACTATATCCATGTCCTTAAGATGCAGATAGTTGTATCCTCACGGGAAAAGTGAGGACCCAAATATGTTGTCCTGATGGTCTGGGCCAGATGGGGAAGAAGAGGTAAAGTGAACAACTTAATGACATAAGATCTCATTTGTGGTCTAGATTTAACAGCAATTTTTTTTTCTTTCAAATCAACTGGTATCAGAAAGTGATTTGTATTTTACCTCGATAAAAAAAATGTCTGCCAGTACTTATCAGCTGCTGTATGTCCTGCATGAAGCAGTGTAATCTTTCCAGTCTGACACAGTGCTCTCTGCTGCCACCTCTGTCCAGAACAGTAGCAAATCCACATAGAAAACCTCTACTGCTCTCCAGACTGGAAATAGTACACCACTTCCTGCAGGATATACAGCAGCGGATTTGAAACTTTTTAATAGAAGTAAATTACAAATCTTTCTGACACCAGTTCATTAGAAAGAATATTTTTTGTTTCGCTGGAGTACGCCTTTAAGTGACTGGAAGAGTGCAGTTGTAGACATGACTAGGATGCACCACTGCATCCTAGGGGTTAGTCAGGTCTTGCATGTGCCCCCCACACATCTAAAGGTGAACCCCTAGTTATGCCTCCTTACACTATGTTAATTCTGTCCTAGGCTGTCATAACATAAATGATGGGACAACAGATCCTCCTTCTTCCTCCTCCTTCCTCTGGTCACCTTACAGAGCATGCCCACAAAACTCTCCCATAGAAGTCAATAGTTCAGGGTTTGCTCGTCTCTATTGATTTTCTTTTATGGCCTTTCCAAGGATTGTACGTCTATGAGTCCTGGAGCCAGAGGTGACTGTATAATGTCAATGTCATAGTCATAAGTTTTATCAGGGCCGCCGTCAGGTTTCTAGAAGAGGTGCATATACAGTAGATCAATATAAGCAACTTCACCCTCAGAGCTGAAAGCACAAACGGCTATATATACATCTTGTCCTTTCCTCCTGACTTGCGTACCATGGTGTGAACACTATATTTTGCAGGCTTTTGGCGCCATTCGGGTTAAAAATTTGCAGGGAGGTTCTATGAGGCAACAAATGGTGATATGGGAAGGGTGGCTAGACAGATAATGCAGCTGTCAGGGCCGGCGGTGACCGTCCTCATACACTAGATAAAAGTACTGTTGATAATGTGACTACTCTACCATGTAGAAGAGAAAAACATATGTCATATTGTGTCTAATTTAAAGGAATTTTCCCAAATCAGACGCTTATCCAGCGGGTAGGATCACATGACCCATGTGAATGGAGTGCAGAGTGGTGGTCAGGCGTGTGCAATGCAGCTCCATTCATTCACTATGGGACTGACAGAGGGGCAACGTCCACGTGTATGCTTCAGAAGGGGGTCTCAGCGATTGGGATCAGATACCTATTACCCCATAGCGAGTGAATAGAAGAGCAGCCCACATGCTCCACCACTGCTCTGTTCACATAGAAAGACATGTGGTGTCCCACTGTTAGTGTTCTTTGCACCTGTCAAAAAGCTTTCTCTCAGGTTAAGTGGTGGATGAGGTATTTACAGTTTTCCCACTAGGTGTCAGTGTTTCTTTTACTTATATGTATTCTATTGCTCAGCTGAGGAAGGTCATAGGTTAATGTTGTTGTGTACCATGTGTTTTATGCTGACTATTAGGAGGTACTCTCTCTATATCAACCTGTCCTGGCTCTCTACACACACTCACACCCTCTACGAGGAGCTAGTTAGCTCCGTGAGGAAGTACGCAGTTTAGTCTAGTCTATCCACAAGTGTGAACAGATGCAGTTAGAGACCAACAGTTCTTCTACCACTACATCTACTATGCAGTGCTAAGCCCACAACAGGGAGAGTGGTCACCAAGGAACACCCTGACCCACGCCAGGAACACGTATAAACAGAGCAGGGCAGTATCCTGAAAGAGATAGGAACTAGCCTCAGTAGGACAAAGCAACCAGTATCTAAAGGTCTACGTATCCTACTGCGCAACGCAGGTAACCGGGAACAATTGGACACCTAGCTACACCCAGATAACCCTGGCTGGGGCTCATACTACCCTACTGGGACGGGTTCTATGCTACCAGAGGGCAATACCAACATCACACCTGTGTGCTGGACTAGCACTGGCGTAACAACATTAACATCACCGGCTCAGCTGACAACAACACCAACCAACCACCACAGACACAGGACCCCCATTATTTTAATCGAAGGAGGGCCCCTCCACCAGACGCCTTTCACCTATCCTGTCCCATAGTAAGTGAATGGAATGGCAGCGTACACGCTTGGCCACACAACATGGCTTATGGCTTATAGCTATGCCCCTACCCCTCTCAAGTGACCCTATTATGTGGCGAGTACTATATTAGCATATCACCAGGTAGTATGTTACTTTCCACATACACGTTTGACGTCTGTTTGTCTACGTCCATAGCTTGTGTAAGGAAGTAGATGGGTGCCAGGGAGATGATCGTGTGCTGCCTTCCGAGCCTTGACTGGCTGGTTCTACCAGCTTACACACTGTCTTATTAACTCGCCATGGACGAGTTCAGTGCCAAGTAGTAAGGACGCCCAAACTAGCTAATAATATTCTTATATTGTTTGTAGACAGGCTGCTATCTGTTCCTTAAAGGGGACCCATGGAGACCTAAATGTGGGATCTTCTCCTGTATGCGTAGCCGTCCCCTAACAATGTCCCCATATACGTTCCCATTAGTTCCCTCTTATAGCTCTCCCTGGCATTCAGTCACATTGAGAAGCTCCCCATCCCTCCTAATGTGCTGGGACATGTATGCCGTGTCGTAAATCGTAATGTGGTGTTAGTAACCAAACGTTTTGTCATCTAACCAGGCAAGACCAGATAGAACTGAACCTTCAGCTTCACCTGTAGCCGCAGGCTATACAGATTATAAGGTTACCAGGCAGAGTTTATATAAGAAAGCTGGAGTGTGATGGACGATGCTACCCAGCCAGGGATAGAAGTTATATATACAGTAGGTATCATTTTTATTATTAGTATTTAGAGTGGGTGCCGCCCGAGGCACGGGACCACCAGGAGCACGGCCCTGCATGTAGTTCTTTCAATGAAGATGTGGAACCTTAGGACTGATATTGGTCTGCCACTGACTAAAGTGAGGTGTGGAATCGTTTACATGGGGGGTTATGGGACAATTATTGCCTTGTGTAAAAAGCACCACGATCCGAGGAAAATCATTGTTCGTTGGCAGCTTGTCTCCCCGTGTACATGATGGAGGGAATGGCAGCGCAGACCACTCAATGGCCATAATTTGGCCGTCTATGGTGTCCTTTCTAAAAGCATTGGTCATGTTGTACATAGCTGACTGGCACTTGTATTAAGCGGCTATCTGCCTGTGTAAAAAGACCATTAAAGTAGCAGTCCACAAATTTTTTTTATCTGCCCAACCCTCCCCCCCACCCCCGACACTGGCCCGTGGCGCGATTTCATTTTGGTACTGAGGCGTCGTTCAAATCCGGCGCTTGCTCACGTGATCCGCTCCTGTGACCCCTCTTCTGTCTCCTGTGATTGAAGGCCGGAGGTCACGCTTTCCAATGCATTCTCCATGGAAGAGCGTAACTTCCGGCCTTCAATCACAGGAGACAGAAGAGGGGTCACAGGAGCGGATCACATGAGCAAGCGCCGTATTTGAATGGCGCTGCAGGACTGGATTGAACAGCAGAGAACACAGGATTACACAGCGGCAACTGTGTGAAAGCCACTATTCAGAGGTCAGAGAGGTCAGAGCTGACTTCAGAGGAGATAGCCCAGTGATGTAGCTGTAAATTAGCTTTTTGTTGTCCTGTTTTGGTGCCTCATCTCCCTCCACCCCTCCCCTCTCTATAGAGAACAATGAACACAGGGGGGAGAACTTCAAACTGCTTTTTCATGATAAAAATGCATTTTTGGCTAATAAACCCAATTACAAAGTACTGTACTATTGATTTCGGCGGAAAAAAAATTAAACAACAGTGACACTTTAAAGGTTGGGTTCACGCGTACAGGATCTGAAGCTGATTTGATGGTGCAGATTTGAAGTTGCAAAGCAAGTCTGCAGCTTCAAATCGGTGCCATCAAATCTGCTGCAGATCCTGTATATGTGAACCCCACGCTAAAAGGCTATCCTCATCTGCAGAGAATTTAGCACTGTGTCCCCCGCTCACTTCCTGGTTCCACACTGGGGAAGTAGTTCGGCATTGCTGTGTCTCCCATTGAGGTTACACGTGTCAACAGGGACCAAGCCCTGGAGATAGAAGTGCCCTCGGAGGGAGATAGTGGAAGGGGAGTAAAGTATACTTACTGCTCCCCAAGGTCCCGACCACTCAGCCCGGCCCCTAGCAACCAATCAGATTCCACCTTTCATCCCTCACAGACTCTTTGGAAAATGAAAGGTGGAATCTGATTGGTTGCTAGGGGCAACTGAGCCAGTTTCACTTTACACCATGTTTGATAAATCTCCCCCTAAGTCTATAACCTAATAACCTCCTATTGGTGGGGAACGTGCTAGAAGGAGTGAGGTGTAAAAGTGTGATAGCTGCAGGAGTGTGAGGCACCCAAACTAGTGATTGGACAACACAACACAGTGAAACAGACCAAGTTAACCCTTGCCATTCCTTCAGCTGTGCACAGAAATAGGGGAGAGCGAGACACCAAGTGGTGATAGTGTAAAACAACACCCATCATCCCAAAGTGTGACACCTGACAGAGTTACCTTTTTACAGGTGGGATAAAACTTAGTGGCAGGCCTGTACTGGAACACTACATCAGGACCTGAAGGATCATGGGGCTTTTCTATCGCTATCCCTACCAATATCCTACCAGTCACCATTGGTCCCTACCAAACAGACATTGATAACGAATAATAGTAATGTAGGATCAATGGGTCGGAGGAACCTTGATGTTCATGGTTGCTTTATGGTGCTAGTGGGCCGTCTGACTTACATATATAGCAAGTAGGCCCATGTTCTGAAGTTCTGAAGCTTTCTAATATATCCTTGTTACGATCAGCTGATCCTGAACAATCAGGTGTCCATTCATTGACTGCAGAAATACAACTCAAGAAACATAAAAGCACAAAGTTACAGATTCTTTCAGTACACAATGACTAATGAGGTTTATTAGTAAAACTAGACGTGTCCTTTAAGTAGCTTTTCATCATTAATCATAATTGTTTTGGTACTGTCAGGGGAGTCAGTGAATTTTCTCCACATTGGTCATTCATGACTGGATGTTTTCTGTTTGTCCTGTACAGTGTGGGTATTAGCTATTTGGCTGATCCTGTAATGTGCCTCTCCTTGCATTATTATGGGGGCAGCCATCTTGCCTGAGATGCTTTTAACAGCATTTAGTAATAAACTTTACAGCAAGCCGAATGAACACAGACGGCCATGGAAAGGTCCATTGGCATGAATGAAGAACATTACTGGGCACACTCTGTGACCATCTGTTAAAATCTTTACCTACTGGTGTCACTGTTTGCTGTAATGTACCAGAGATCACTTTACAACAGCCTCCTCCTTATCATCACAGACAGAACAGGAAGCTTTAGCTTAGTCTCAGACTTAAGACCCTATTACACGGGGCGACGGAGAACTCGCTTCTTGAGCTCACTGCCGGCGCTATTAAACGCATCAGCAGCGATCGAGTGAGTACAGTGGGGGGGACTTAGTGACAAAAATGAAAATGGAAAGTTTTCAGGATTATTTTATATTGTAGAAAGTAAAATAAAAATAAAAATCACCAAAAATTCTTTAAAAATGAGTTTAACATAAAAGCTTGATTTCACAATTGGTAATTTTTTGATACCATATTCCCTTTAAGGCTGCCATACATATAAATAATGCTGCCATACCGTACACATAATTATTACCACCACCACCACACTATTCATATGAATAATGCTGCCATACTGTACACATAAGTATTACCACCATACTATGAATTTGAATAATGCTGCCATACTGTTCACATATGTTTCACCACTGAACCATATGTGGTGGTGACCTCCTGCGGTGGTATGGAGGAGGTACGGCCGGTTACTTGCTAGGTGGTAAAGTGTGACACCAGTTCTGTGGTGGTTGGCCGAGATACAGCCGGGCCCAGTGATGTTATATGGTGACGCCAGTGCTGGTTGGGCACACAGGTATGGTGGCACACCTGCTTTTAGTTTAAAGTGTCGGTTATACCTTGTTCCCCTGTGGACAGTGTCCTGCCGGGTTGTTGTGGGTTCCCTTGGGTACTTATCACGGTGGTCTGGAGTGGAACAGTGACTCACCCGGACTGTCAGCACTGCCACCCACAGAAAGGGGAGATGACCCAAGGAGTGTGTGTGTACTGTGTTGGTGCTTGACGAGGAATCACAGAGTCTCTTTATCATAAATAGAATCTAGTTTACTCTGAAGGTACTTGTATGCAGCTGATCATACAGCCATGCATCGATATAAAACTTTACACTTAATAAGACACTGATAGTTTAGGATCCAGATCTGTAGTGAGAGTATAGAGAGTGGCACAGTCGTGCTGACTGGCTTGCGTGCTGAGAGGTACAAACCAGAATCAGAAGAGTAGAGAGGAGGATGTCATGAGAGTCCCAACCCAAGTAATACTGTGCTCTGCCGGGATGTCGGAGGTTGAAATAGAAGAAAACTTGAGAAGAGAGAGAGAATACTTGTGCCCATGTTTTGACTCTTTGGTGTTTGCACTACCTATTGCCCTACCAGTGTTGGGGGACCCGTCCTAGTGGGTGACACAAGCTCCAGACCTTGTTACCTGGGATGAGCGGAATGCTGAGGGTTCCCTGTTTAAACCTGCACTGCAGAATAGAGTTCATAGGCTTCTAGAAACTTTGCTCTATCCGGATCAGTTCCTTGCCTTGCTTTATGGATACGTTCCTGCACTGTGTCTCTCCTTGTCCACGGCGTGGGTTGAGATGATCTCTGACTTGTCCTCCCTAGTGAAGGTCTAACACTTCATACTGTTGAGTGGAGTTACTTGAGTAGAAACTGTAGGTTGTATCCTGTCTCTACAGAGTCTAGCGACAAAAGACCCTACACCTCCTCTACCCATGTGACTTACTATCTACAGTCCCTGTAAGGTGTGCTGTGAATGGGCGAGGATTGCATATGTGAGAAATAAAGAGAGAAATGATAGGATAGAAGAAGAGTGTACTCTCATTGGTCTACAGATCCATGTGACATATAAACAAACAATAACCCCTTCAACACTACAGCTGTGCAATAACTGAATACAGATACTTGCAATAGCGACATCTTGTGGTGAAACTTTAACACTACTACATCACCACTTATACTTGAAAAAGTACAGGCTTTTACGAAGGGTGTAACTAACAGCAACACCCGTGGTGGGACACCACATATACATATAAATAATACTGTAATGCTGTACACATATGCATTAACACCATACAATACATATAAATAATGCTGCCATACTGTACACATACGTATAAGCACCATACTATACATACGATTGCCATAGTGGAGTCGGGAAGGAATTTTTATCCCTGTGATTGGGCAATCGGTCTCATCAGGGTTTTTGCCTTCTTCTGGATCAACACAGGGGTTATAGATTGATCTTGATGGATTCTTGCCTTTTTTTTTTTAACCTTATTAACTATGTTACTATATGAATGATGCTGCTATAATGTACACAGAAATATTGACATTGTACTATACATATGAATATATGAATAATGCTGCCATACTGTACTCATAACTGCTACCACCATACATAAATAATGCCGCCCTACTCTACATGTGCCCCATGCCTAATAATACAATACACTGCTCAACATGAAATTACAACATTGAGAAGGATAAGCTGTAAAGTTATGCAAACTGAGGAAGTGGTCGGTGTCGTCATGTCCCTTCTAAACTGAGAGAAATGTTTTAAAGGGGTATTCTGCTTAAAGCGAATATGTACCACTAGATACATCGCTTTTTTGAACCATGGCCCAATCCCCGCTCACGGGGCTGGTCTATTCCTAGGTACTAACATTCGCTTTTGGCACATAATTTTTCATATGTTGCTGCCCATGGTGAGACTAACAATTCCTTCCATACCTGTTATTATCTATTCAGTCTCCTTCCCCCAATTCTCAGCTGCTGCTTTCTGCTGAGGACACAAAAATCTGTGTATGAGCTTTTCTCTCCGTTTTCCCCCTTTCCCTTCCGAGACCGCTGATGTCCCTATCTGCACCCCCAGGGCCACCAATATCCCCATCCTGGATGACGTGCACCTTCAGAACCAAGTCTGGCCTGGCTGTGCCCGCCTTTGGTGTACCAAGCGAACTCATTCGCATATTTAGAAAATGGCGTAGATTGCAGGAACAGAGCTGCGGATTAAAGATAGGACCACACTAGCGAAATCAGCGCAGCAGTGCCCATAAGGTCATATAAAAAGCTTAGACTCATCTCGCGCTCTGGAATTAAGGGCGCTTTATAAATAAATAATAATAATAATCATCCATCAGACACCGGATAGAGAAGTGTGATCCGTCACTACACAGAACATGTCTTCTCTACACCAGTCCAGTGGTGGTGTCTTTACACCTCTCCATCTGATGTCTGGCATTGTGCTTGGTGATGGAAGGCGTGCATACAGCTGCTCAGCCATGGAAACCCCATATCATTGACACAACCTTTGGGCTGATATTACCGCCAGATGAGGGTTGGTCTCTACGATTATGGAGTCAGGATCATTGATCGGTGACCATTCTGGTATCAGTGACCATTGTATCAGTGATGTGAAGGTAACTGCACTGGTAGGGGCCGGATATTATACACCTGTAGTAATGGGAATGAATGAGACACTGGAATTCGATATTTGAGGTGAAATCCTTATAGTTTATTAATTGTAAAACTTTGGTTGCCCATAGCAACCAGCCAGAGGTCAGGTTTCATTTTATCAGAGGTCATTAAGATATGAAAGTTGACCTCTGGCTGGTTGCTATGGGTAACCAGCGTTTTCACCTGTGAATAGTTGCTATGGGCAACAGTTTGGTTATCTCCCTCATAGTGTGGCTCTCCAGCTGTTGCAAAACTACAACTCCCAGCATGCTCGGGTAGCCTAAGGCTGTCTGTGCATGCTGGGAGTTGTAGTTTTGCAGCACTGTTGTGTCCCTTCTGATGAGTTCTCGGTTCTGGGTGTCACTATGTTTCAGCAGCTCAGTCACAGCTTCACAGTTTCCTTTCTACACCAGAAAAAAAAAAATCCATTGAAGTGTGACACCAGCAACAACAACGGCCCTATCCCGCTCGGCGCCCACGTCCTTCCGCACGCCATTGGTCAAGCTCGCTGTCAATCCTGGCGACAAGTGGGCGGGGCGAGCGCCAGCAACTAGGGCAGTGCACAGAACCGCGGCTGCAGAGCCCTGAGGAGGAGGAGGGAGATCCTGCAGCACAGCCGGCCCTACAACAACAACAGCAGCAGCAGCAGCAGCAGCAGCAGCAGCAGCAGCTCCGCTACACCGACCGCTGCCAGCCCTCCATGTACAGCGGCGCTGCAGACAGTGCACACAGACTGTGCCAGCAATAGGAGAGCAGCCCCGCCATAGCCTGCTGGACGTCACCACCTGTCCTGCTGCTGCACAGGGTGAGGAGCCGGGGGCTGTGCAGCTGTATACTGTGCCTATATACTCTGTGCAGCTGTATACTGTGCCTATATACTCTGTGCAGCTGTATACTGTGCCTATATACTCTGTGCAGCTGTATACTGTGCGTATATACTCTGTGCAGCTGTATACTGTGCCTATATACTCTGTGCAGCTGTATACTGTGCCTATATACTCTGTGCAGCTGTATACTGTGCCTATATACTCTGTGCAGCTGTATACTGTGCCTATATACTCTGTGCAGCTGTATACTGTGCCTATATACTCTGTGCAGCTGTATACTGTGTGTATATACTCTGTGCAGCTGTATACTGTGCCTATATACTCTGTGCAGCTGTATACTGTGCCTATATACTCTGTGCAGCTGTATACTGTGCCTATATACTCTGTGCAGCTGTATACTGTGCCTATATACTCTGTGCAACTGTATACTGTGCGTATATACTCTGTGCAACTGTATACTGTGCCTATATACTCTGTGCAGCTGTATACTGTGCGTATATACTCTGTGCAGCTGTATACTGTGCCTATATACTCTGTGCAGCTGTATACTGTGCCTATATACTCTGTGCAACTGTATACTGTGCGTATATACTCTGTGCAGCTGTATACTGTGCCTATATACTCTGTGCAGCTGTATACTGTGCCTATATACTCTGTGCAGCTGTATACTGTGCCTATATACTCTGTGCAGCTGTATACTGTGTGTATATACTCTGTGCAGCTGTATACTGTGCCTATATACTCTGTGCAGCTGTATACTGTGTGTATATACTGTGTAGGATCTATATACTGTGTGTATATACTCTGTGCAGCTGTATGCTGTGTACATACTGTGCATCTATATACTGTGTGTGTGTACTGTGCATTTATATACTGTGTGTGTGTGTGTACTGTGCATCTGTATACTGTGTGTACTGTGCATCTGTATACTGTGTGTACTGTGCATCTATATACTGTGTGTATGTACTGTGCATTTATATACTGTGTGTATGTACTCTGTGCAGCTGTATACTGTGTGTATGTACTCTGTGTGATCTATATACTGTGTGTGTACTGTGCATCTGTATACTGTGTGTACTGTGCATTTGTATACTGTGTACGTACTGTGCATCTGTGTACTGTGCAGCTATATACTGTGTGTATCTGTATACTGTGTGTACTGTGCAGCTATATACTGTGTGTGTACTGTGCATCCATATACTGTGTGTACTGTGGTGCATCTATATACTGTGTGTATTGTGCATCTATATACTGTGTGTATGTACTCTGTGCAGCTGTATACTGTGTGTATATACTGTGTGTGATCTATATACTGTGTATATACTCTGTGTATCTGTATACTGTGTGCGTACTGTGGCGCTGTATACTGTATGTATATACTGTATGTGTACTGTGCATCTATATACTGTGTGTACTGTGCATCTATATACTGTGTGTACTGTGTGCATCTGTATACTGTGTGTACTGTGCATCTGTATACTGTGTGTACTGTGCATCTGTATACTGTGTGTACTGTGCATCTGTATACTGTGTGTACTGTGCATCTGTATACTGTGTGTACTGTGCATCTGTATACTGTGTGTACTGTGCATCGGTATACTGTGTGTGTGTATACCGTGCATCTATATACTGTGTGTATTGTGCATCTATATACTGTGTGTACTGTGCATCTATATACTGTGTGTGTGTGTATATACCGTGCATCTATATACTGTGTGTGTGTGTATACCGTGCATCTATATACTGTGTGTGTACTGTGCAGCTGTATACTATGTGCGTACTGTGCAGCTGTATACTATGTGCGTACTGTGCAGCTGTATACTGTGTGCATACTGTGCAGCTGTATACTGCATGTATATACTGTATGTGTGTATACAGTGCATCTATATACTGTGTGTGTACTGTGCAGCTGTATACTGTGTGCATACTGTGCAGCTGTATACTGCATGTATATACTGTATGTGTGTATACAGTGCATCTATATACTGCGTGTGTATACTGTGCATGAGGCCAGATGTAGCTGATCTGTCTGTGTACTTGCCTAGTCAGGTATGCTTCACTGTTTATGTGTCATAACTGCATGTCCGTATCATGTTACTATCTATCTGCTTACTATGTATGTATGTGCTTATCTATCATGTGCCGTACCGCTGCATTAGAGATGAGCGAACCGGCTTCGAGTCCATCCGAACCTGAACGTTCGGCATTTGATTAGCGGTGGCTGCTGAACTTGGATAAAGCCCTAAGGCTATGTGGAAAACATGGATATAGTCATTGGCTGTATCCATGTTTTCCAGACAACCTTAGAGCTTTATCCAAGTTCAGCAGCCCCAGCTAATCAAATACCGAACGTTCGGGTTCTGATGAACCCGAACCCGGTTCGCTCATCTCTACTCTGCATGTATGTATGTATGTATGTATGTATGTAGTCCCTTCTATACTGTTTGTTTGTATGTATCATTTCCTATGTATAAGATGCTTGTTTTACTATGTATGTAGGATGTGCATGTTACTATAGATGTATTTATGTATTATGTGCCTGTTACTATATCTATTGTGTGCCTATGTTACTGTATGTATCTATCTATACTATATATGTGTGTATCATGGGCCTGTGTTATATGCATGTATATATGCAGCCATCATGTTCCTATGTTGCTACTATATATGTTTCATGCGTATATGTTATTATGTATGTGCAGAATCTATCTATCTATCTATCTATCTATCTATCTATCTCCTATCTATCTATCATCTATCTATCATCTATCTATCATCTATCTATCATCTATCTATCATCTATCTATCATCTATCTATCTATCATCTATCTATCATCTATCTATCATCTATCTATCATCTATCTATCTATCAAACATAGATGCATAGTAACATAGTCATTATACACATTATAGATTTATAGAACATATGCTAATAATAGATACAAAGAACCATCGGCACATGATCCATAGTACCGCTGGCTTATAATAGATCAATCGATGGCGTCCCTGTCCTACTTCCTATCATCATTACCCTGAATATTTATCTGTCCTCCTATGTAGGACATAGTGCTATATCTGTGACTTGTACCATATGCAGGATTCAGCTCTGCAGCCTGTGTGTATAGATCGGTGTAGCAGAGCTGAACGTGTCTGCTATGTCTTTATAACACCGAGTGATACATCTGACAGATCCCCGAGCTTTACAGCCCCCGTATAAATGAATGGATTTGATCTTTAGTTGCAGACATTCAGCGACAAACTCTTTTACCGCCTGTCACGCTCTGGTTTCAGTCACTTCCTCGCACATGTTTTCATTATTATTATTATTTTTCTCTGTAGTTAAACAGGAAATCTGCGCGTCACGTTTCTGTTCCGTACCCTGACGATGTCGTGCCGATGACATAAGTAAGCTCTTAAAGGGGTACGCTGGAAACTTTTTTTCTTTCAAATCAACTGGTGCCAGAATATCCAGAGATTTGTAATTTGATTCTATTAAAAAAATCTCAAGTCTTCCAGTACTTATCAGCTGCTTTACGTCCTGCAGGAAGTGGTGTATTCTTTCCAGTCTGACACAGTGCTCTCTGCTGCCACCTCTCCATGTCAGGAACTGTCCAGAGCAGCAGCAAATCCCCATAGAAAACCTCTCCTGCTCTGGACAGTTCCTGACATGGACAGAGGTGGCAGCAGAGAGCACTGTGTCAGACTGAAAATAATACACCACTTCCTGCAGGACATACAGCAGCTGATAAGTACGGGAAGACTTGAGATTTTTTATTAGAAGTAAATAAAAAATCTATATAACTTTCTGAAACCAGTTAATATGAAAGAAAAAAATATTTCGCAAGAGTACCCCTTTAAGAAGGTAAAAATGAGTATCTCGGAGTGTCAGGGAGAAAAGAGCTCCATCTTATGTCTATAAATGAGACATTTCAGCCATGTATTTCCTGTTTCTGTAGCGCCAACATGTTCTGCAGCGCTGTACAAAGATTCTGGTCAGACCTTGCCCCCATTTGGTCCTATTTTGTTGATTTCATTTGATGTTTCATACAAACATTGTTCTTGGTGGGATTTGGACCCAGGACCCCAGAGCTGTAGGTCAACATTGTTAAAGCAAATGGACCACTGGGTACATGGCTTTGTGTTTTTTACATGAACGGACTGGCACCAGCATGGAGATACGGCCGCTGCTACCTTTTTTTTTGAACCACCGCCTGGTTCCTGCAGACTACACCGGTCTGTTCTTGAGCACCGGCTTTTTGAGGTGGGCCCGCCGGCCCTTGGTGTCCTATTCCACGGGCCGAAGGGGGCCCAATCAGTAATGTAAACGAGCGCCGATCTGCTAGATCAGCGCTCGTTTACTGGGCCTATTTCACTGCGTGATAATCGTTTAGCAAGGGCTGCAGGGACATCGTTGCCGATGTCCTTGCAGCCCTTGTTTAAACACCATACATTACCTAAGCATGGTGCAGGGCTTCTCCTGCGCTCCTTCTTCCTCCTGGTCCGCACGCAGCAGCAGCTATGGAGAGGCCTGTCTGAGCTGACAGAGCGCTCAGCTGGTGGCGGTCCTGGCCTGTGATTGGCTGAGCGGTCTGTCAGCTCAGACAGGCCGCTCCGAAGCTGCTGCTGCACGCGGGACCCGGTGAGAAGAAGCCCCGCACCATGCTTAGGTAATGTATGCTTCTGAAATCGTCGGTCGCCCGCCGTGCATCGCTATTCCACGCAGCGATGTGCGGTGGATGCCCGATTATTTTAGGTTGGAACCTAATAAACGATCAGCCGATGACACGATCATCAGCCGATCGTTGTCTCTATTCCTCGCAGCCGATTCAGACGATTATCGCTCCTTGGAATAGGCCCCTTAGTGACAAAACCCCCTCCCCTCTGTGTTGCAGCTCTATTAGAATCAATGGAGGGGAGATGGTTACACTGGGGGCCGGTGGGCCCACCTCCAGTGCTTCATGCCAGGCCGGTGCTCAGGAATAGACCGGCGTAGTGTGTGGGAACCAGGCGGTGGTTCAAAAAATGGACAGTGGTGCCTGTATCCCCATGCCGGTCTGTTCAGGTGTAAAACACAAAGCCTTGTACCTAGTGGGCTATCCGCTTTAACCACCGAGCCAACGTGCCACCCATAGTTGCTAGACAGAGCCCGGCTAAGTTCTAATGTCTGCCGTGTTCTTTTGATATCACTATCTACAAGGTAGAAAGACTGGAGTAGATTAGGCCGAAGTCCTATGGCGTATGTGTGTGTGTATATATATATATATATATATATATATATATATATATATATATATATATATATATATATGTGTATAATATACACAGGGTGGTCCGAAAGTAGGTGGACAGTATGTGTAATAGGGTTACGAAGGGGGAGAATTATCAAACATGGTGTAAAGTGAAACTGGCCCAGTTGCCCCTAGCAACCAATCAGATTCCACCTTTCATTTTCCAAAGAGTCTGTGAGGAATGAAAGGTGGAATCTGATTGGTTGCTAGGGGCAACTGAGCCAGTTTCACTTTACACCATGTTTGATAAATCTCCCCCTTCATAACCCTATTACACTTTCCTCCTAGTTTTGGACCACCCTGTATATGTATTTTATCAATGATATAAACAAAGTAGAGATCCACGAACGGCACTTCACCTAAAATCTTCACCTTTATTTCATATATAGACAGTTAGGACATGGACATCATGGAGGAACTTGCTCCCAGCCATATGTATTTTATCAATGATAACTCTGTATAAGACTCTGTTAATACCGCCACACCATGACCTCTGCTATTACCACCACATAGTGACTGAATAATACCACCATACTGTTACTGAATAAAATCCACTGTTCAAAGACCAATATTATCATCATATAGTGATTAAATATTACCTCCATACTGTTAATGAATAGAGACATGCAAACCTGGAATCCAGGCGCTCTGCATTTGATTACTGGTGGCTGAAAAAGTTGGCTGCAGCTCTAAGGAGTCTGGGAAAACATGAATATGGTATATGGTCTATGGCTGTATCCATGTTTTCCAGGCAGCCTTAGGGCTGCATCCAACTTCTCCAGCCACCGGTAGTCAAATGTTGCACACTCTGGTTCAAGGTTTGATTATTTATTAAAGGGGGACTTTGGTGAAGTTTCTCTTTTGAAGTTATATAGGTTTTTAAATTACTTCTATTTAAAAAGCTTCAGTCTTCCAGTACTTATCAGCTACAGTGTGTCCTGCAGGAAGTGATGTATTCTTTTCAGTCTGACAGCACTGTCTGCTGCCACCTCTGTCCATGTCAGGAACTGTCCAGTGCAGCAACAAATCCCCATAGAAAACATCTCCTGCTCTGGACAGTTCCTGACATGGACAGAAGTGGCGGCAGAGAGCACTGTGTCAGACTGGAAAGTATACACCCCTTCCTGCAGAACTTACATCAGCTGATAAGTACTTGAAGATGGGAGATTTTTGAATAGAAAGTATAACTTTCTTAAACCAGTTTACTTGAAACATTTTTCTGGAGTACCTTTAATAAGCAAGTGCCCTCTCTTTTTCCCCTCAAAATAAATGGTTATACTCGCCTCACCCCAACCTCACAACAAGTAACTACATGAGGCTTTTTTTTCTGGCCTATGACTGGCTCGGTGCAGGCACAACCTATGGTAATATAACCTGCATAAATCTGTATAACCTCTATAGGCAAAAGTGCCCCCTCTCCCCCCCCCCCCCCCTAAAAATGAAGGGTTATACTTATCTCACCCCATCCTCACAACACACAGAGAGAATAAGGCTTTTTTTTTGGCCTATGAAGTCACTGGCTCGGTACAGGCACAACCCATAGTAATGTAACCTGCATCAGCACATAAACCTACTATTATATCAGTCCTGGAAAACCCTTTAAGATAAAGTTTCTCTGGGCTTATAATAGAAATATAATCCATTTTCAATATCCCCTCCCCCACGCCGCCCCCTGCCGCAGTGGCCTATAGCTCTACCATAGAAGAGAATCGGTTAGGTGAGTATATAAGAATACTCACCTAACCGAATACTCTGCTCCATCTGTATATAGCTTGCTGCTGTGCAGTGTAGATAGGTGTGGGTTGGATTTCGTGTCTGTTTGTTAGATATACACTCTCCATACACCCAGCTTTACAGGAGGTTATACGTATTGACTTTTTATATATATTTATATAGTGCTGTTTAGCCTCTGGCTTCCTTTCAGTTCGTTCCAAATGCATGTGGCTGATATTTCAAGTTCAGTAATGTCACATACTATTAGGCGTGACAGAAGCCTGCACGTGTACAATATGGACGTTCTGTCACTTTCAATGCCAGTATTTGACAAGGTATTTAAACATTAGAGGGTTATTGATGTTAAAGTATATCACTAGGGGGGGTTATGATTGATAGGGACCCCCACTGATCAAGAGAATGAGGCCCCCTTGACTTCTTCCCTGCATAGCGGAGTGCCAAGCCACCTTCCGTATGAGGAGCTGCAACTCATGTAAATGGAGTAGTGTAACATGAGGGGTTGATTTTCAGACTGCCTGTTTTTGGTCCTTCAACAGGAAAGACAATAGTTTTCTCTGGAGGTTCCATAGTCTATTGATTTTAAAGGGCATCATGTAATACCCAAGTTGCCCTGCGGAGGCACTGCAGGAAATTTGATTTCACAAGGCTGCAATACTTCACTTCACCTGCAGAGGCACTGCAGGGAAACTAAACACATGCTTCTGGACTTACTTAGATTATATACTTTATCCTAATAGTAGACAATACGATATTCCATGAACTACTTGTTTGCCACCCCATTAGGTCCATAAAACCAGTAGCAGCTGGTGATATTTTGGTGTCCTCTGTAACGGTGCAAGATATTTGATAGAGAAATAGCCCTGACTAATAAATTCACTGGAAAAATCAACTGGTTATGATGTAGAGATAAAGACCTGATGAAATCTGTAACCTGGTAAGCTTTTAGTGTTCATTAATTTGGACTTTGGACTTAAAGGGGAACTCCACATTTAGTCCATGTGAATTTTAAAAGCTTACCGGCCCTTTAAGTTTTCTATATCCTATTGCATTGTGGGAGATGTAGAGTTTATGAAATGTCAGGTGTGTGGATTTTCGATATAGGACATAATATGTTCTCATTCTTCTCCGATCAGGTGATCAACCTCCGCCATTTTTTCTGTCCTGGAGAAGTGAACGACAGCCCCCGTCATGTCCAAATATAAACTTGTAATGCTGAGGCACGGTGAGGGTGCCTGGAACATAGAGAACCGATTTTGCAGTTGGGTCGACCAAAAGTTGAGCGAGGACGGACTCCAAGAAGCCGAGATGTGCGGAAAGCATTTAAAGTCTCTGGGATTTGAGTTTGACCTGGTCTTCACCTCGATCCTGAGCCGCTCCATCCAAACGGCTTGGCTGATATTGAAAGAACTGGGGCAAGAATGGGTCCCGGTACGGAGCTCGTGGCGGCTCAACGAGAGACACTACGGGGCGCTTATCGGCCTCAACCGAGCCGAACTGGCCCTGAACCACGGAGAAGAGCAAGTGAAGATGTGGAGGAGGAGTTACGATGTGGCTCCTCCCCCCATACACGAGAGTCATCCTTACTATCAGGAGATCCATACGGATAGGAGGTACGCGTGTTGCGACATACAGAAGGATAACCTGCCCAAATCTGAGAGTTTGAAGCAAGTCCTAGAACGGCTTCTTCCCTACTGGAACGAGGAGATCGCCCCCGAAATCAGGAAAGGGAAGCGGGTTCTTATATCCGCACATGGGAACAGCACAAGAGCTTTATTAAAACATTTGGAAGGTATGGTGCCATTTTTTAATTTATTTAGCAAAATTTGGATTTTTGTCGGCAATTGATAATCCAGCACCAAATCATTTGTATAATCTGGAGAGAACCAAATTGAAAATTTTATTTTTGAAAAGTTTTTCGTTATCGTTACAAGTTTTATAGGGTTGATAATCCGGCATCTCTTTGTTCCCATTGGTACCCATATGGATTTGTCAGTTGCCATTCAGTGCTATTCTTACCACCATACCTACAAACTCTAGTGGGGTCCATCGGATGGCTTTGGTGTCTGTCATGGGACAGCTTAGGCACTACCAAAATGGTTTCCATTTTAACATAAGGCGAAATAGCGGGTTCATTTCTTTTGGACGCCTACCAATTGAACACTGTTGTATCCTAGTGCGTTGCGTGTCCTTACAGTGGTTGGTGCTCTATGTGGAGCATCTTATTGGTACCCCCCAACAGGGTGCAAAGCTGTACCATACAGTGCTTAGAAAAATTACTCTTAAGGCTATGACCACTCAACGTCTTTTTTTTGTTGGCCGTTCAAAAACCGTTTCCTTAAGCCCAAATAATGCCAGTTTTTTCAAAACAAGGGCCGTTGTTTTTAGAATAGTGTGAGTTGTTTTGAAATAACGGCCGTTATTTGGGCTTGAAATGACGGCCGTCCCAAAAAAACGGCTGTCAAACTGCTAAAAAAAAAAATGTGGTTTTGGCTCAAGACAGCAACTTATAACCTACAGAATACATAGGGGGAGATTTATCAAACATGATGTAAAGTGAAACTGGCTCAGTCGCCCCTAGCAACCAATCAGATTCCACCTTTTATTTTCCAAAGAGTGTGAGGAATGAAAGGTGGAATCTGATTGGTTGCTAGGGGCAACTGAGCCAGTTTCACTTTACAACATGTTTGATAAATCTCCCCTGTAGTATCTTATTTTTTGGGATTAACTAATGACTAGTGTTGAGCGAACTTGCCGAACTGTTCGTGTTCAGCAACATTTTGTAAACCCGAATTATCAGCATTTCACTCCCAGAGGCTGAAGACGTTTGATGGCATTCAACTTCTCTGGCTGCCCAGAATCTAACGACATTCTTTTAGGTTCAGAGAACGTTGCTGAAACCGAACGTTGAAAACAGTCACTTTTACCGTTGAGTGGCGTTGCCGAATCATTCGGTTTCGGCAAGTCCGCTTTGCGCTAATAGTAACTGTTCTCATACACAAGTATACCGGCATAAGTTAGTTTGGGGTACGATGGTGCTGCTGGGCAGGGACCATAACCTGTTTTTTTTCCTATGGGCTCCCACCAACCCTAATGCAACTTTTAAATGGAATAGAAAGTGTTGGAGCCCAAAAAATTTAAAGTGAATTTACCATCAGTACATTCACTTTAAGTTTTTCACATGACAAGAAGGGCACCGGTGCGAGAAAACACCCGCCCCCTCCATGACATGGCTCCATTAGAATCAATGGAGCTGCATCATAGAGGCGCGGGGGTATCCTCTTACGGCGGGCCAGTGCTTCACCCCCGGTCAGTAAAAGACCAGCACAGGAACCGGGCCGCGGTTCAAAAAAGGACCGCAGCATCGGCTTCCCTGCGCCATTATATTCATGTGTAAAATTTAAAGCGAATGTTCTAATGGTACACTTGCTTTAAGATAAGGTTACAGAAGTAGATCCCTGTTGACCGCCACGGTGATGAAAGGAAGTATGATTACTGGATCTGACTACACAGGATGAGTTTGTAGTCTGTTACCATGGAGACACACTGTTCTGCACAGAAGCTCTGTACACAAGAAAAGAAAATGTTTATTTAAAATTTTTAATTTGGATATGTTATACACACCCTTTAATAAGTAGGTTATAAAACTCACTCCTCCCCATTTCATAGGGGACATTAGGTACAAGTTGTTTTTTTTTTTTCTTTTTTTGCGGGTTAGGATATTGGTTGCCAGCAGCTGCCCGGAATTTTTTTTTTTTACATTTAATGCCCCTTTTGTCCAGGATGGCAGCCTGACACAAGACTAAGCTTGGGTGATCACTTGAAACAATTTGGAGCCAGACCATGGACACATTCCTAGCAGGCAGCAGACCACAAATGCTGACACATCACTTTCATTGTGCCATACTGACGTTGGGCAATAACACTTTTTTTTTTTACACTGTTATCATACAGCTGTGTCGGAATTTACGTCTCTGCTTTGGAGCCATTATACTAGTTCGTATAAACCAATTGAATAAGTATTGACACCCTGATAGAATATGCAGGGATAAGTAGCTCTCTAGTAGGCCCCCCAGTAGAGGGGTTAATTGTGTGGGGTGCTGCAGTAAGGCAACTATTAGGGCCCCCCCTCTGCTGCTGATAGGAGGGCATAGGACCCCCTGCTTTAAGAAAAAAGGGGGGTGTTTCCTGTTAAAAGAATGGGCAGTGCTCAATTGCAACTACAATGGGGGTTCCCTTTCGTAACTAGAATGATGAGGGTGCCCTCCCCTTTGTCAGTAGAAGGGGGTTCCCCCGCTGTCACTAGAAAGACTTGGAGAGGATGCCCCCACTTTGACTATAAGAAAGGTGGAGGGTGCCCAGATTTGACTAGAAGGCTGGGGGAAGGCTGCCCTGCTGTGATTAGATGAGGGGTGCCCTGCTGCAACTAGAAGGGATGAGAAATGGGCAGTGCTCCATTTGAATGAGGGTGCCCCTGCTGTCACTATAAGGAGGGGGAGAGCATGCCCCCATTGTGACTAGAAGGGAGGAGGGGGTGCCCCAGCTGTGATCACAAGGGGGAGGGTGCCCAGATGTGACTAGGTGAGGGGTGCCCTGCTGCAATTAAAAGGGGGCATGATGAGAAATGGGTGGTGTCCCTGCTGTCACTAGAATGGTGGAGGGGATGCGTCCACTGTGACTAGAAGAGGGGGAGGGGGTGCCCCTGCTGTGACTACGTGAGGGGTGTAATGCTGAAACTAGAAGGGGAGCCTTCTGTTGAAGGTGTGTGTGTGTGGTTTACTGCGACTAGAAGGAGGGCACCCTGCTGCAACTAGGATGGGGGTAACCTCTCCTCAGACTTATTTGAGACTGTTTCTCTGTTATCAGCCAGAGGAGGGGGGGGGATGCAGGATAAGCAGGTGACAGATAAAATAATGTTGCAGTATATGAAGTTAATCTTAGCCGGAATAATCCTATATAACACAGAACAGTCTCCCCTCCCGGAGTAGACTCCTTTATCCTCTTGGTTGGGTCGCGTCGCTGTATACAGCTGAATGTCACACGGTTGCGACCTACAGCGTAAACAAGCCTCCGCATTAGGTATCGTGTCGCAAGATATCTCTATTGAGATCCAGAGCTGCGCTCCAAATTCTGCCGGTACACAGGCCACAGTTTGATACCCCTTTAACCCAGGAGTAGGGAACCTTGGCTTTCCAGCTGTTTCAAAACTACAACTCCCAGGGTGATGGGTATTGTAGTTTTGCAACAGCTGGAGAGCCAAGGTTCCCTAGCCCTGGGAATAGGAAGCCATGTGTAGTCTCCCAGCAGGTGGCAGTCTCACTGGCAGCCGGTCAGGACATCGGAGACACTAATGTCTTTCATTAGAAGGAAATAATTTTCTATTAAAGGTGAATGGGCATCCTGGAGGCATCATTATACCTTCCACCCAGCCGGCCGTCACACATGGGAAACTTTATAAGACTGCAGTCCATAGGACATTGCACAAGTGGTGCCGGGGGAATAATGTGTCCCCCTGTATACACAAGCATTCTAATTTATTATATATCCTTATAGAGATTTCAGCTCTTATATCATCACTCCGCTTTCCAAGACTCCTGCAGGGCAAATCTACCATTGTATGCAGCAATTCCAGGAACCTTTCAAATATGATTTAAAGTTTTCCATGAAATGTATTTGTGGCCTATCCCCAGTATAGGTCACCGACACCGGTCGAGTACTGACACTCTTGAGCGGAGCTAGGAAACGGACTGCTCCGTACATAGTGTATTAGCTGTGCTGGGTTACTGCAGATCAGCTCTTGTTTATTTTACGGGACTGCAGTACTCTACACGGCCACTACGCTATGTATGGAGCTGTCTGCTCTGTTTCACTGTTTCTGAGCCTATTCACACAGCGGAAAACGGGCGGACTCCCTGCGGTATCCTTGCCACAGACTCCGCTCTGAATCCCGCCTGCCTCACTGTCTCAATGTTATGTATAGGGGTATAGCGGCAAGGAGTCAGCTTGGAATCTATCTATCTATCTCCTATCTATCTCCTATCTATCTATCTATCTCCTATCTATCTATCTATCTATCTATCTATCTATCTATCTATCTATCTATCTATCTATCTATCTATCTCCTATCTATCTATCTATCTATCTATCTATCTCCTATCTATCTCCTATCTATCTCCTATCTATCTCCTATCTATCTCCTATCTATCTCCTATCTATCTCCTATCTATCTCCTATCTATCTCCTATCTATCTCCTATCTATCTCCTATCTATCTCCTATCTATCTATCTATCTATCTATCTATCTATCTATCTATCTATCTCCTATCTATCTATCTATCTATCTATCTCCTATCTATCTCCTATCTATCTCCTATCTATCTCCTATCTATCTCCTATCTATCTATCTATCTATCTCTCTATCTATCTATCTATCTATCTATCTATCTATCTTCTCTCTTATGTATTGTTATGGCCTTGTATATGAGTCTTATAAGACAGCCTGTCTCTTCCTTACAAGTTGAGGTCCCCCAGGTATTTCTGCAGCTGTGAAGTTGCCTCCTATAGAAACCCAGCAGCAGGAAGGAGTGCGGTGTGCCCCTTTATCCTGTTATTCTACAAAGACTTATTGTTGGCCTGGGCATCCCAGAATCCTCTGCCCCCATCACTAGGATCAGGCAACCAGCGACACGGCAAGGAAAATCCTCTGAGCCGGTGACATTGACCTGACGGGATCCCTGAGTCCATGGCTGCCTTCTGCCTGTTTATTTTACATCCTGCTGTAAAGAACATTTCCTCCTCCTCCTCCTCCTCCTCCTCCTCCTTCCATACACCACAATGTCACATCTCCGGGAAAGCTGAGTGACGGCTTCTCTCGCCCAACGTCCCCTGTGTGTTCATCTGTTTAGGTCATAAAGAATCTATCACTAGTCATAGGGAATGCAGATATACTGTACATGCCCTGTAATGTCCCTTGCAGCTCCTATGTATCCCTGCCATATATATGTTGGAGTGAAATGATAGAATCAGGGATTTGTTAAAATCCTGGGAAATTATGGAATGACGGCGCTGTTCCATTATTTCCCTAGGGATTTGATCAAATCACTGACCCCTTTCAGGGAGATGATGGAATAAACGATCGAGGAGTCGCCCGGCTGTATGTTTGGCGGACGGGGGAGCAGAGCGGCACACCTCTCCGGCAGGCATATGGTGGCAGCGGGGAGGACAGGAACTCGCGGTGGGGGGGGGGGGGGGGGTGCAGAGTGGCACACTTCCCCGGCAGGCATATGGCGGCGAGGTGGACAAGGAGCAGAGCGGCACACAACTTCTGGCAGGCATACGGTGTTGGTGTGGACGGGGAGTAGAGCGGTCAGGGGAGCAGGAGGCATGTCGCAGGGCGAGGCGGATGGGGAGCGGAGTGGCACACCTCCCAGCAGGCGTATGACAGTGGGCCGGACGGTGAGCGGAGCGGACAAGCCGGGGGAGCAGGAGGCATGTCGCAGGGCGAGGCGGATGGGGGGCGGAGTGGCACACCTCCCAGCACACCCCCCAGCTGGGGGAGCAGAGCGGACAGGCCGGGGGGAGCAGAGAGGCGATACGGTAAGCAAGTTCTATGTTGCGGGGGAAATGATAGTTCATTCCATGGTTTCCCTGAAAGGGGTCAGTGATTCGATCAATTCCCTAAGGAAATGAAGGGACGGCGCAGTCATTTTATCATTTCCTGGGATTTGATCAAATCCCTGATTCTATCATTTCACTGCAACATATACACTGGAACAAAGCTTCAGCTGTGGGTAGTTTCAGTTTTGCTCACATGGTAAATCCATATGTCTAGTACATACGTGGGGGTGTATATATATAGTTATGGAAGGTAAAAATATCACTCTCTGGTATCTAGCACCCTGAAGAAAGTATATATAGCACAAGTATGAATGTACAGGTATTAGATCTATCTATCTATCTATCTATCTATCTATCTATCTGTTCTATCTATCTATCTGTTCTATCTATCTATCTGTTCTATCTATCTGTTCTATCTATCTGTTCTATCTATCTATCTATCTATCTGTTCTATCTATCTGTTCTATCTATCTGTTCTATCTATCTGTTCTATCTATCTATCTATCTATCTATCTATCTATCTATCTATCTATCTGTTCTATCTATCTGTTCTATCTATCTGTTCTATCTATCTATCTATCTATCTATCTATCTATCTATCTATCTATCTATCTATCTGTTCTATCTATCTATCTGTTCTATCTATCTATCTGTTCTATCTTTATAGCTGTCTATACTGTCTCTCTATATCAGTGTAGTTATTCACCTATATATAATATTCTACCAAATAAGATTATCAGATTATTTTTCTTTATACAAAATTAATTCCCCCCCCCAGCAAATCCAGATAAATCCGCCTTTTATCCTCCGCCAGTCAGTGATTTATAACTGTATTACAGTGTCTCTTATTTATATCTGTCCCTGGGAAAGCTGGGTGACCACCAGTATGGCTGCCGCTATGGCGGTTGTCACTTTAGGGACTCCGGTGTGACTGATCTGTCTGTCAGGCAGCGACGTCCGTTCTTCTATGTGTGAATGAGCAGGAGATGAGTGTAGAGACGGCCGGACGCTCTCACCAGTCACTTGGACACTTGTTAGGTGGCTGATGTCTTTGGCAGCTTCTCTCCCCGAGCGTACAGTGACCTTTCTCCCTGTCTGTGTGTGTGGACGGGAGAGGAAAGGGCAAGGTGTAACTATATCTATATATGTACCCAGACCCCTGCTGCCTAGTGACCTTTACTATGTGCAACTCTACCTAATGTCTGTCTGTCAGATATATACTTATTCATCCATTCTTCCATCCTTCCATCTATCTCATATCTATCTTTCTTTCTCTCTGTTATATTCTTTCGTTCGCTGTGTTTACACGGAACGATTATCGCTCAAATGCGATCGTTATCGTGCAAATTCGAACGATAATCGTTACGTGTAAACACAGCATATCTATTATCTGTCTATCTATTGCTGCGTTTACACGGAACGATTAGCGTTCGAATTTGCACGATAACGATCGCATTTGAGCGATAATCGTTCCGTGTAAACATGGCGAACAATCAAGCGACGAGCGAGAAATCGTTCACTTTGATCTTTGAACATGTTCTCAAATCGTCCTTGGTCGTTTGCAAAAAATTCGCAGATCCTTTCGTGTAAACAGTCGTTCACCGATTTAACCTATGTGCGAGACAGGCTTGCGCGATCACAATACGATTTTTCCATATGATATATCGTTCCGTCTAAACGCTGATCTTTATCAAAAACAAATCGTTATTTCGAAATTGTTAATCGTACGATCGGGCAAATTATCCCTCCGTGTAAACGCAGCATATTTATCTATCTACATATCTATCTATCTCCTATCTATCTATCTATCTATCTATCTATCTATCTATCTACATATCTGTCTATCCACCTCCTATCTATCTATCTATCTATCTATCTATCTCCTATCTATCTATCTATCTATCTATCTATCTATCTCCTATCTATCTCCTATCTATCTATCTATCTATCTATCTATCTATCTTCTATCTATCTATCTATCTATCTATCTATCTATCTATCTATCTATCTATCTATCTATCTATCTCCTATCTATCTATCTATCTATCTCCTATCTATCTATCTCCTATCTATCTATCTATCTATCTATCTCCTATCTATCTATCTCCTATCTATCTATCTATCTATCTATCTATCTATCTATCTATCTATCTACATATCTGTCTATCCACCTCCTATCTATCTATCTATCTATCTCCTATCTATCTATCTATGTATCTATCTATCTATCTATCTCCTATCTATCTCCTATCTATCTATCTATCTATCTATCTATCTATCTATCTGTCTCTCCACCTCCTATCTATCTATTTTGTATCTATTTTTTTACTTAATATAATCAAATAATATACAGTATGTGTGTGTGTGTATATATATATATATATATATATATATTTATTATTATTTTATTTTTATTTTTTTTAAATGGAAGGTAGAAAAAAGGGTAGGTGGATGGTTGAAGGGTAGATGAGAAGGTTGAATGAATACATGCATAGATAAATATGAGAGACAGACAGATATAGGTAGATGTCTCTCTGTCTGTCCGTCTATTATGTCCATCCATCTTGTTGTTATCTTTATCTTCCATCCTTCCCTCCCTTACCCCCCACCCTCAATGATATGGATAGGGGATAAAGGCCCTATTTCCCGGAACGGTTATCAGCCTTTACGGCCGATAATCGTCCCGTGGGATAGAGTGCAACGATCAGCTGACATCGTTCATGTCGGCTGATCGTTGTGTCGCTTGTTTTTCAAACACTGTGATAGCAGCGATCTGCGGGGAACGAGGAGCAAACAAGCGCTCGCAGCCTCATTTGCTTCTCAGAGTTGGCCCGTGGAATAGAGCCTTAAGTGTTATAAATAGGTATACCCTTTTTAAAAGGTTTTCCTTGTGTACTGATCTAAAAGGAGTACTTCCAACACTAAACACTGATTGTGGGGTCCGATCACTGCACCGGTCCAGAGACAAGAGGAAAATCCTCCTCCGAATGAGTGGAGTGCATGTCCACCTCCCCATTTATTCTCAGTGGTCAGCTCCCTCTAATCAGCTTATTTATTAAAGCCGATCACATGATATTCTGTTAATGGAATCCACAGTGATCAGCTGTGACCCGTAAAGGTATCCGCAGCAGGTGCTTAGTTCTCCCACAGCTCCTCCGCAGGAGAAATAAGGTATTACACAATTCCTATACTGATCAGTATGTGCACTTCTTCTAGATAATTCTAGATTCTTACTTTTGTCTTCTCTTACAGGGATCTCCGATGCTGACATAATCAATATATCGCTTCCCACCGGTGTCCCTGTCCTACTTGAACTGGACGAGAACCTGCGAGCCGTCAAGCCTCATGAATTTTTGGGTGACCAACAAGCCATTCAGGCCGCTATAAAGAAAGTGGAAGATCAAGGCAAAGTTAAACAAGTCGATAAATAAGAGGTTTCCGAATATCTCCACTTTTTAACTGAGGTCAATAAGGGGGTTGTCCAGAATCGGCAGAACGTGGTTGCTTTCTTTCAAAAACAGCGCCACCCCTATCCACAGGTTGTGCGTAGCATTACTGTTCAACTTTATTTGCTTTAAAGGAGTTGAACTGCAATACCAGGGACAAACCATGGACAGGTGTGGTGATGTTATAGTAAAAAGTGGTCATGACAGTCCTGAACAACACCATTACCAGTGGTGCTTCACAGTATATAGCTCCCTGTTTGTAGCAAGCTGTGTAAATAGATTTCCTCGTGTCCGCACAAAAATGTTGAGTTAGTATTTTTTTTTCTTACATACATATTGGCAACTATAACGTGTAGTGAGAATTTCCATCAGTGTTTTGTTAGCGCTTAAATAGCAGTTTGAATTTCGCACCTTAAATATATATTAGCATTTTAATTTTTTTTTCTTCTCCATTGTATAATTATTATTTTTACATTTTTTGAGAAGTGATATTTCTTTTTTTATTTTATTTTTTTTCAGCCTATAGAATACCAAAAATATGAAAAACTGCTGTTAATTTATTAAACTTATCCATTAAATTGTGGTTATTTTGGATTTATCCAGTCCCTATCGATAAAATTAACTTTTTTTTTTTTTTTAAAGCATTTGTTCCTATTCTCTTACTTTTTTTTTTTTTCTTTCTTTAAGTTGCATTTCTTAC